>NW_026067939.1:4341323-4344074 GCF_014885135.2 Alexandromys fortis
AAAAAAAAAAAAAAAAAAAAAAAAAAAAAAAAAAAAAAAACAAATAGAGAATAAACAGTGATGTTTTGAATGAATAATTAAAAAGCTGAGGAGTCCATATAAGTTCAAAAATTAGTAAACAAAATTAGTGTTTCTGCTAAACTAAATTTACTCTTTGGGTCACAGTGAGTAAATACTCATGTATCTATGATAAATGATTAGAAACAAGAAATAAAAACCATCTAGAAAACATGAAAACACCAGGATAGCCAAAACAATCCTATACAATAAAAGTACTTCCGGAGACATTACCATCCCTGACTTCAAACTCTATTAGAGAGCTACAGTATTGAAAACAACTTGGTATTGGCATAAAAACAGAGAAGTTGACCTATGAAATTGAATAGAAGACCCGGATATTAACCCACAAACCTATGAACACCTGATTTTCGACAAGGGAGCTAAAAGTATACAATGGAAGAAAGAAAGCATCTTGAACTAATGGTACTGGCATAACTGGATGTCAACCTGTAGAAGAATGAAAATAGATCCATATCTATCACCATGCACAAAACTCAAGTTCAAAGAATTTAAGACCTCAATATAAATCTGACCACACTGAACCTGACAGAAGAGAAAGTGGGAAGTAGTCTTCAATGCATGGGCATAGGAAACCACTTCCTAAATATAACCCCAGTAGCACAGACACTGAGAGCAACAATAAATAAATGGGACCTCGTGAAACTAAGAAGCTTCTATAAAGCAAAGGACACTGTCACTAAGACAAAAAGGCAGCCTATTGAATGGGAAAAGATTTTCACCAACCCCACATCAAACAGAGAACTGATCTCCAAAATATATAAAGAACTTAAGAAATTAGACATCAAAATTCTAAATAAATAATTAAAAAATGGAGTACAGAACTAAACAGAAAATTCTCAACAGAAGAATCTCAAGTGGCCAAAAGACACTTAAGGAAATGTTCAACATCCTTAGCCATCAGGGGAATACAAATCAAAATAACTCTGAGATACCATCTTCTTATACCTGTCAGAATGGCTAAGATCAAAACCACCAATGATAGCTTATGCTGGAGAGGATGTGGAGTAAGGGGAACACTCATCCATTGCTGGTGGAAATGCAAACGTGTACAACCACCTTGGAAATCAGTAAAAAAGTTTCTCTGAAAATTGGGAATTAACCTAACTCAGGATCCAGCAATACCACTCTTAGGCATATACACAAAGATACTCAATCATACTAAGGCATTTGTTCAACTGTGTTCATAGCAGTATTATTTGTAATAGCCAGAACCTGTAAGCAACATAGATGCCCCTCAACTAAAGAATGGATCAAGAAAGTGTGGCACATTTACACATTGGAGCACTACTCGGCAGTTAAAAAAATCTTGAATTTTGCATGCAAATAGATGGAATTCGAAAACACTATCCTGAGTGAGGTAACTCAGACCCTAAAATATGACTATGGTATGTACTCACTCATAAGTGGATAAACAAAGGATATTGAGCATATAGTTCATTATCCCAGAGAAGCTAAGTAATAAGGTGAACCCTAAGAAAAACATATATAGATCCACCTGGAAAGCTGAAACATACAAAATTGCCTGACAGAATTGGGAGCATGGGGTGGGGGAAGAAGGGGAGGGGTGAGGAGAACTTGAGGAAATGTTAAAAGGAGGAAGGACAGAGACGAGAACAAGCAAAGAGATATCTTGATTGAGGAAGTCATTATACGGTTAGCAAGAAACCTGGCTCTAGAGAAATTCCCAGGAATCCACAAGGATGACCCCAGCTAAGACCCTAAGCAATAGAGGAGAGGGGGCCTGAACTGGCCTTGCCCTGTAGTTAGACTGATGAATATGTTAAATGTCACCATAGAACCTTCATCTAGCAACTGATGGAAACTGAGGCAAAGATCCACATCAGAGCACTGGACTGAGCTCCCAAAGTCAAGATGAAGAGCAGGAAGGATGAGAATATGAGCAAAGAGGTCAAGACCATGATGGGGACACCCTCTGAAACAGTTTACCTGAGCTATGGGAGCTCACCAACTCCAGCCGGACTGGGAAGGAAACAGCATAGGACCAAACTAGACCCACTGAACGTGACTGACAGTTGCACTGGGGAAGACTGGGGAAGACTGAGGTGCCACTGCCAGTGGCACCAGGATTTATTCCTGCTGTAAGTACTGGCTTTGGGGGAAACTATTCTCTTTAGATGATACCTTGCTCAGCCTATATATAGTAAGGAGGGCCTTGGACCTTCCCCAAAGCATTGTGCCTTACTCTCTCTGAGGATTGGATGAGGGTGGGGTGGGAGGGTGTGTGGAGGGAATCAGAGAAGGGGAGGGAGGGAGAACTTGGATTGGTATGCATAATGAAAAAAATAGTTTTTCTTTAAAAAAAAAAGAAAGAAAAGGAAATTCATCTCTGGTGATCACTTAGACGACCCCTCCAAAAAAATGTTTACTTCTGATTGGTGTAAAAAGCAAGCTATGGAGGAGACGGACACCTGTAGTGCTGAAGAAAATGAAATTTATTGACAGAACAGTGATGTGTCCTGGTTTCTAGCCACTGCCTGAGGACAGTAGCTAGCATCCAAACAGATATCTACATCTACCAAATAATGTTAACTCTTCCTCAGAAGCCTGATGTAAGAAACACAAAAGATGTAAGTATATTTTATGCAAGTTAAAACTTTGTGTGAACCATTGTTCCAGTTGAGCAGAAGGGGGCATTCTTTATATATATAT
>NW_026067939.1:4344156-4383960 GCF_014885135.2 Alexandromys fortis
TATATATTTGAGAAAATAGCTCAAGAAAGATATAAAACTTGAAATAATTGCTATAGCTAGGATCTCTACAGAGTAAAAGAAAACTAATGATATCTGTTATTTATTAAGTGCCTCGTATAGGCTATTTGCCCTATATACACTCCCCAAATTCTTACCATAGACCTACGAAGTATTTGTTATTCCTATTTTCCAGAAGAGGAAGCAGGCTTAGAGAGGCCATCTGATTTTCCCAAGGGCATATGCAGAGAGGTCTGAGCTTAGACTTGAACTCAACAATGCCTGACCTATATACACCACATCCTTTCACTTAATATAAAATGCAATCTTGTAGAAGACATCAGCTGGGATGTGCATGAGGAAAATTCTATGAATCTTGCAGTTTTAAATTAAGTGTCATTGGGAGATTTAGAAATAATAATAACACCAATAATAATAATAATGAACTCTATACCTATAATATACAGAGAACCTTTTTTTTTTTTTTTTTTTTGCCTAGCACATACTTGCTCCCCACAGACTTCCTCAATTAACCTGTAAAAGCCTCATGAGGAGAAGTTCCTGCCACTTTGCAGATAAAGAAACATACTTGAAAGGTTGAGACACTGGCCCGAGGATATTTGGTCCCTCTGCAGAGGGGCTGGAATTGGAAACCAGGTGTTCCTTGCTCAAGATACTGAACGCTCTCTCATCTTCATGGAAACCTTCATCCTTATGTTTAATCCTTATGTTGAGACAGTGCACATAACTCAGACATGAGCTAAAAGGTCCAGCAGCCTCTTCCAGAGCTCAGATTTCCTCCGTCTGCATGGCCAGCGGGTCCGTTCCTGCATTCACTAGGTCTTTACTAAGACCCTCTTGCTGCTTCATTCATTCCTGCACATCTTTCAAAACCCAGCTCAGATCTCATCTCCCAGTTCATCTGTGCTCAGTAAAATCAGTACAGATATTTGACCTACTAAACCCCTTCTGCTGGACTCATGCACTTTTATGATTAACCATACACCACAACAGAGTCCTAAAGTCTTGCTTTTCTGTTGTGTGCTAAAGCAGCATGCTATACCGGAGTCACTATGACCTTAAGCAGGTCACTTAAACTCTCTGAACCTCAGTTTTCACATCTTCATATCCATCTTCTCGAAGGTCTCCATAATTTTAAAAATATAGTCTCCAAAGTGACTACTGGGACCCATGGGTGACAAGGCTGGAACATGACTGGGGGTGGTCAATACACACTATACACATACGGAAATTCCACATGGAATGTCATTAAATTCTGTGATTAATACACATTTGTAAAAACCTATGTGAAAATAAATGCGTCTCTACTTTTCTAAGTTTTGAACTCTCAAGAGGAGGGCAAGTTAATTAGAAGTTTGTATTTGGGTTTTTGTTCCCATAATGTCAGAGAGAAAGCACTGAATATGTGTCTGTCATAGAAGAATAAGCACACTTTATGGATGAAAACATTTGTTACAGGCTGTGAACAAAAATAATAACCTGATCATATCCAATAACAAGGAATTCAGGAAGAAAAGAATGGCAAGAAAGAACTAAGTAAATCATAACAGTCTAGATGAGGAATTGGCAAAATAGGATGAAGCTATCTTATTTGCTATAAAAAATAACTTATTTGTTATATGTAAAGCAACTGTTTTCAATGGCTAAGGTAAAAATGGGCCAATGACTTAGAATTCACAGCAAATGGGCCAATGTTCATACAGATGAGAATTCACCCTTGTTATCTGTAAGGGGGAAACCAAATTGCTCACTGTGCATTGGTGCTTTGCCACATTTTTAAAAAATGCTAAAGAAAATTCATTACCATATAAAATTGCTTTTTCTAGCTAGATCTATCCCCATGTTTTCAGAGAAGAGGTGATTGAGATTGTATGGGAAAGGAATAAAAGAATGGACAAGCAGTAAAGAGCCATGACTCATTTAGTAAAAAAACAGAACAAAACGATTTTTGTTTTTAGGATAAAAGAGTGGGAGACCTAACTCTGTACCTCATCTGCTGCAGCTCTAGAAAAAGTGGCCCCTACACCATGCCTGGGCAACACAGTAGAGCTGGACCTGAAGGTGTAGGTGTGGGAGATCTAACCCTTGGGACCTGAAATCAGAAGGGCTGGCCCCTCCCCTTGCTCATTGCTGCAAAGGGTGAGCTAGCCAAGGCAACACAGGAACCTCTTACCCTGGTGGAGGACAAGGGAGAGCTGGTGAGCTAACCGACCCTGAAACTACCCAAGCTCAGAACCACGGTTATGGCTCAGTCCACCCCAATATCCATCTATCTGCGATCTGCCACAGTGCATGAAGGGACCTGCCCTGAAGATCCAAAGCCGCAGGATTTCCACAACACACAACAACAGCAGGATAACCAAAACGAGTTCCTGTGAAGGCCCAGCATTGGTAGCGTAGCAGAAACCAGAGGCCTCAAACCAGCCAACGATTCTTTGCAATGAACACTCGCAAGAAAAGATAGATGGACAAAAGAGCTTACTGCGTGATTTACTATGTCATATTACATCTTCCATGATGAGTCATCCCCCCTTTCTTTTCTTTATTCTCTAAATTTTATTGGGGGGGTGCTGCAAGGGCAGAGGATGGATACACAGGGACAGGAAATTAATGGAATTGAGGTGCGTCATGTGAAAGACACTAAGAATAAAGTTTAAAATGTAAAAAGAAATGACTGTCTCTTTTACATCCACCCAAATTTTCTGAAAACAAATACAAAGACAGTAGCGTGGGAAGGTGCCTTCTAAAGTTACCTTGCAGAGTTACCAGCTTTGTTGAGAAACACGCATCCTAGTTTCCTTTCTGTTTCTATGACAAACACCAGAACTAGAGGCAATTTCCTCGGAAAGAGGTTTACTTCATCTTACTCTTTCAGCCAGTCTGAGGGAAGTTAGGACCAGAGCACAAGCAGAAACTGACGCAGCAACCATGGAGGGATGCTGCTTACTGGCTGGCTCCCATTGGCTTGTTCACTTGGCTTTCTTATTAAATGGTCCAGACCAACTTGCCTACAGATGGTGCTGCCACAGTAAGATGTGCCCCCCCCCCACAACCCATCAATCATTAATCAAGACAATTCCCCACAGACATGCCCAAAGGCCAATCTGACACAGGCAATTCCTCAACCGAGACTCTCTCTTCCCAGGTGACACTAGTTTGTGTCAAGCTGACAGTAAATACTAGCCCAGTATAGCTTGGTAGGATAATGATTAATAGTTCTTAAACATTCCAAATCTTCCTGAATGCATCTTTATTCATTATCCCCTATAGGAATCCCTATGAAGATATTGTGAAATAATTTTCAATACTATGCCCTTTTTATTGAAATATAACACATGCCAGGAAATTCATCCTTTTTAAAGTGAGCAGTTAAGAGGTTTTTAGTATATTCACAAATTTTCCAGTTCTGTAGTGGTTACCTCTCAAATGTGCCTTACAAAGATATTGTGAAATAATTTTCTATATTATGTCCCTTTTTATTGAAATATAATGCAGGCCAAGAAATTCATCCTTTTTAAAGCGTACAGTTAAGAGATTTTACTATATTCACAAATTGTCCAATTCTGTAGTGGTTGCCTCTCAAAATGAGCATTTACCTGGAACCTTCAGCTGTGACCTTATTTTGAAAAGGAGATGCTGCCAATGCCATTAAAAATAATCACAAAATAAATTCATCCTGGATTATTCTGTGGATCCCAGACCAAATATCAAGTGTTCTTATAAGAGGGGAAGACACAAATGAGAAGAAACATGGAAGAAAGGGTAGTGTGGCTGTGGAGGCTTGTTGTAAGAGGCCACTTGTTCATTTTCCAGTCACCCAGACTCCCAAAATAATCACACAGAAACTATATTATTTGCAATAGCTTAAGCATATTGCTAGCTAGTTCTTATATTCTAAACTAACCCATCTCCATTAATCTATGCATCACCACGAGGTCATGGCCTACCAGCAAATTTCAGCAGGCTGCTGTGGAGGCATCTGTCTCTGGCCACTACAAGGCTTCTTGTGACTACAACTTCTTTCTCCCAGCATTCAGTTTAGTTTTCCCCATCTACCTATATTCTGCCTTGTGCAGGCCTCAGCCAGTTTCTTTATTAACCAATGGTATTCACAGCATACAAAGGGGAATGTAGGAGATAGCCAATAAGAAGCTAGAGCTAATAGGGAAAGAATTGATTTAATTAATACAGATTTTGTGTGATTATTTTTGGGCTGAACAGCCAGGAACAAACAAGTGGTCCCCTATAACAAACTGGCACTCCAGCGTGTGCTATCTAAATCCACATAAAACCTGAGAGGGCTTGGAAAGGAATTCTAGACACTAAAGAACAAACTTTAGCTGCATTTTTATCCCGATGGGCTCTGCTCTCTGGTGGCATCCCGAAGCTCCTTTAAGAGAGGTCTTCCTGATTCAGTGGTAGCAAGAAGAAAAAACAACAATTAAAAAAAAACTACACAGTTTCAAAATGGGCCTATGCTGGCAATGGGAACTCTGGCTCTTTCAGAAGGCTGAGACTTTAAATGGGGTTTGTGGGCAGTGTGCTGCAAGTTACTTGGTGGCAGCATGGGGCAGCTGGTTACCAGAGTTGAGGTGGTGAGAACAACTCCCACCCAGCAGTCTCAGAAGCAGTGAACAGACTTGTGCCATGTTGAACTGGGCTGAGCCAAATGGCAAAGCAGCCTTAGTACTATCCAAGCCATTTAACATTTTAAGAAGTGGTCCCGGTCAAAAAAGGATTATAGAGGCACAATAAAGACAAATTCAGGGGCTGGAGAGATGGCTCAGAGGTTAAGAGCATTGCCTGCTCTTCCAAAGGTCCTGAGTTCAATTCCCAGCAACCACATGGTGGCTCACAACCATCTGTAATGGGGTCTGGTGCCCTCTTCTGGCCTGCAGGCATACACACAGACAGAATATTGTATACATAATAAATAAATAAATATTTTTTTAAAAAAGACAAATTCAGATGAAAAAGACCTCTAAATGGTCACAGTGTTGGATAAATGTATGTAGGCTTGGGAGAAAGAAGAAAAAGAGTGTAGAGAGTTGGAAAAGAAGTAAATAGTTTAAAAATAAATAAATAAAACAAAGTCCTTAAAGAGACAAAGCACAGGCAGTCATAGATTAAAAGGAGTAAAGAAAAATAAGCCACATAAAGATGGAATATACACAGAGAGACTGGATTATTTATATTATCGTGTTTCCTTTAAATTTTTTGACTGTAAAGGAAGTACAGAGAGACAGTTCTTTGTATGGGCTGCTAAGCTAAACCAGCATAGATATTTTAAAGGTACTATATCTTCAGAATTTGGGTCTAAGGATTTGTTGCTTTGGAAAAGAAGTTCCATCCATCAGACCCTGAAAGCTACAAGTCCCATTCTGCCCCCAAACCCTCCTATCCCCACCCCACCCCCACAACCTCAGTGGAACTCTGAAACACGGCACGCTCCTGTACAGAGAGGACCAAGAGAGGAACTCTGACGTGCAAGCTGTGATTGCACAGAGTGGACCAAGAGAGCAGACCAAGAGGGACCTCAGTGGCTCCCTGAGACACAGAGAGTGACAGTACGGAGCAGATGAAGAACAGTTCCCAAATGCAAGGATTGGACCAAGAGGCACAGACACTGCCAGCACCAACTGAAAGAAGAGATGGGTAGGTATCATGCAAGAATTCATCCAACAACCTAAAAAGCAACATGGTAACGGCAGAACCCAGTGGTCACAGAACAGGAAGACCTTGATCATCCTAAACCAGAAGAAGCAGAAAAAAAATGATTTTAAACACAACTTATGAGGATGATGGAGACTTTTAAAGAGGAAATGAAAAATTCCCTTAAAGAAATGGAGAAAGACAAGCAAAAAAAGTGGAAGAAATCAATAAATCTCTCTGAGAATGTGTCTTCTAGAAACGACTTTAACAATATAGCTGCCTAAACAAAACCTGAACAAGTGAAACACTAATAGACATGCTATGTATAAGTGGGAAATATCAGTGAGCTCCACCCCAAGATTAAGAACTACAGGCAGTTAAGGATCCTGAAGGTGGGAGAAGTATTCTCCCCCAGTGGTGAACCCCTAATCAGTTATCCAGTACCACATGGCCAGCCCTGAAATCATGTACATATATACATGTAAGCAACGCTAATTGGAATCAGAGGTTATAAATATATATATATATATACATACACATATTACATATGTGTGTATAATACATGTGTATGTATATGTGTGATTATGTATCAATTAAGGAAATATTAATCTCCTAATAATTAGAGGCTATGATCAACTTTGCTTTTCTACCCACCAGGAATATTGAATTGTTTATCTTTGACTTCAATTTTATTGCTTTTTCTTTGTATATTTTGAAACTCTGTGAGCATATATGCCAAAACCATGACCAAAAAAACAAGTTAGTGAGGAAAGGTTTATTTGACTTACACTTATATTGCTGTTCAGCATTGAAAGAAGTCAGGAGGGGAACCCAAACAGGGGAGGAACTCGAAGCAGGAGCTAATGCAGAGGCCATGGAGGAGGATTGCTTACTGGCTTACTCTCTGTGGCTTATTCAGCCTGTTTTCTTATAGAACCCAAGACCACCAGCCCAGGTGTGTGTGGCACCACCCACAATGGGCTGGGCCCTCTCAATCACTAACGAAGAAAATGCCTTACAGCTGGATCTTATGGAGAAATTCTCTCAGTTGAGGTTCCCTCCCTTCAGATAACACTAGCTTGTGTGTCCAGTGGACCTAGACCAGCCAGTCCAATTTTTACATTTCTTTTCCTTATATTGATTCTTTTGTCATTACAATGGGCTTTCTTTGTGTCTACAGTAAACAGTTTTCTTCCAAAAGTCTATTTCATCTTCTCTTAGCGTACCCACACCAGCTCTACTTTGGTTACTGTTGGTATAGTATATCTTTTCAACCCATCTGGGTCCTTAAAACTGAAGAGTGTCTCTTATCGCCAAAATTCAGTGAGATCATGGCTTTTCATCCACTCTGCCAAGCTTTACCTTATGACTGGAGTGCTTAATCTTTTAAATTTAATGTGACGATGTTAAAGTAGAGTTTATGTCTGCTATTTTGGTAGGTCATATGTCGTTTTTATCTTGTTCATCCACTTATCACTTCTGTTAATTTGTTTGTTTGTCTTTAAGGCTATCTCAGACCTGAGAAAGAGGAGGAGGAAAATAAGGCCAATTAAAATGGATAAAATTCAATCTTTTTGAACAAAATGCAGCTGTATTTCTCGGACACATTCATGAATTTTTGTAATTATTTGGTGAAGTTTTAAAGACTTTGAAAGGGTGATTCTAACTTTTGCCTATAAGAGAGTGAGTTTTATGGAGGAGTGAACAGAAGTCCTTTTATGTCACCCTCAATGAAACCACCTATTATCTCTTTTGCTCTTTGAGCGAGAGGTGGGGACATGGCTATCATTTATAGATGGAGCACATTAGTAGCTATATAAGGGTTTTGTTGATATCATAATAAATTTCCAGGAAGTCCACAGACTTAAATAACATAACTTTATGGTCTTATAAAAGATCAGTTGAAATCTGAAGTCTGCCATGAGTCTCTCTGAGCTCTTACCAAAGTGTTGGCAGGGCTTCCGCTCTTTCTGGAGTCTCTAAAGGGAAACCCATTTGTTTGCTCATTTGGGCTGTTAGCAAGATTCAAGGCTTGGAGTTGGACTGAGTCTTCTCTTTCCTGCTGGATACCAGCTTAGCGCCATTCCTACTTCTAAGCTTTCCTCATGACTTGACTCCTTGTCCTCGTTCTTGTCTTCAAAGCCAACAATGGTGGGTGTCGTCTTTCTCATACTTCAACTCTTTTCTGCCTTTCCTCCACTCTCAGAAACTGACCAATCTATCTTCTTTCCTGCTCTTGAATTTGTATGTACAGAATAGTTGTTCCAAGATGACCCCCTATGGTAGAACTTTTAGTGTAATTCTACATGCAGATTTCCCTTTCCACATAATATGATATACTTACTGTGTGTTCCACACATGTGGGCATGTACATCTTGGGTGGTGCACTGGGAAGGGACGTGGTTCTGTATGTCTACCTCATGATCACTCAGAAAATATGCAACAAAGCTAACGAGCAGAATAATTGAAACTATATTGAGGTCTCCTAATTCCCTGAAGAGTGCTTGTTTATCACACGACCCAAACTGATGTGGCCACCTAACCAAACTGCCTTAGCCAGCTTGCGACTGTTGATTCTAAAACCACAGGATGTTAGAGACTGAAGGCCCCTCTGCATCTCATCCTATTATAAGACCCAGGGTAGCTAATGTCTCACTTGCAAGTCCCAGAAAAATCCAGACCACAGCTAGGTCCCTCTCTGATGGTTTTTCCACCACAAAATCCTTTCTCTTAAGCCTATGCTCTCCCAAGATTCATCAGTCACTCAAACTAGCCTGGCAGTACTCGACAATTAACAACCATGCACACTTGATCCATAAACTTTTATGCCCATTCTATCGACCATCCCCGGCTCCCCACGAGTCTCTAAAACTACCTCATTAAACTTTTATGGCTTGAACTTTTTCTTGCAACTGCTCTGAACACGGATTTTCATGGAGACCCCAGCTCACCACAGGATCAAAGATTACAGGCACTCCCCACTCCCTGTGCTCATTCTCCCCACCAAAGCCACCCAGAACAAGACGCCTTTGTGGTTCCTCTAGTTCACACTCACAAGCCAGAGCTGGAGAGGAAGGGGGAATCGGCTCATGGCACAGTTCCATACCCCAAACCTTAAGTCAGTTCAATAGGTCCCACTGGTGCTGGGATAAAGGCAATGGAAGGCTGGGAGGCCACCTTACTGAGGCCACGGCGTTTGGACCTTCCTAACATTTTTAATAGTCTGACCTACATTTCCTCCGTTCTCAGCATTTGCACTTACATTTTCATTTTTTAACAAAAGGTAAACTTTTTAATGTTATTTCAGTCTCAATTTCAACTTAGGTAGTTAAAATGATCACAAGAACAACTTATTCTAAATTACTATAATAAAGAATAGTAAATACCTGTGAGGGGGGAAAAGGCACAACTTAGAAAAACAAATGAAAGGCATTTGTGTTGACAGCCCCAAGATAAATTAACATAATATTAATATATCTTCTGTGAAAATATGCATCTCAAAATAGAGCTTTGCTAACTCAGGAATATGACCAATAAGACAGTAACGTGCAATTTCTCTCTGTGACCCCTCCCTCATTCCGATCTGTCAGGACCACCTAAAAGTCGCAGCAGAATGTGAGACTTCTCACACTGGTTAGGACAGTCCCTCATCTTCACAGATAGTAGGGCAGGAACCTGGAAACAGAAGCTGACACAGCAGCCACGGAGGGGTGCTGCTTACTGGCTTGCTCCATGTGGCTTGCTCAGCCTGCTTCTGATAGAACCCAGGACCCAGAGGTGGCCCACCCACAATGGTCTAGGCTGTCCCCCACATCACGAATTAAGAAAGTCCCCTACAGACTTGTCTATAGCATGATCATACAGAGGCATTTTCTCAGTTAGGGCTCCCTCTTCTCTGACGACTCTGTCTTGTGTCAAGTTGACATAAAACTAGGCAGCACAGACCTCTTTGTTTATAACATGCAAAATTTAGTTGAATCTAGAAGTTTGTGTGTGTGTGTGTGTAAACCATTAAAGGAAAAGAGATCACAAATTTGAAAGAGAGCAAAAGTAGGTTTGAAGGGGGAGAGGGAAGAGAGAATTGGTATAACTATTATATAATCTCAAAAATAAAAACATTATTTTGAAAAACAAAAATGGTCAAACCTTTAATAGTCTCTTATACCATCAGATTTCTCCAAAATCAAGTTCAACAAGCGCGACGCCCAGTGCATGCCTGTGTCGTGTAGTAACGTGGGAAGTGATGTGCAGTGTGACTACGTTTTATTGCCATTGATTAAAAAAGAAGCTGCTTTCGGCCAATGGCTTAACAGAGTAAAGCCAGGCTGAAAGAGATATAAATGAGATAGAGAGACAGAGTAGATGGAGTCAGGGAGAAGTCATGTAGCCACCGCCAGAGAAAGACGCCTCCGCTGGAGCCCGCCAAAACTTTGCCCATAGGCCACAACCTTGTGGTGATGCACAGATTAAGGGAGATGGGTTAGTTTAGGATATAAGAGCTAGCTATAAATATGCTTAAGCTATTGACCAAACAATATTGCAAATCATAGTGATTATTTCTGGTCTGGGCAGCTGGGAATGGCCTCCCCCAACAATGTAGGTAGCAGTATTTGCTCAGTTTGTTGCTACCACATCCAGAATATTTGTTCAGGTTAATATATAGCCTAGTTTGAAGAGTTGTTTTACGTTTTAAACACTCTGGGAGATTTGTAAATAGGAAAAAAATTAAGCATTTTGCTAATCATACTCCAGACATTACTAACTAGCCTGGCATAGAACCGTAGACAGCTGGAATGAATATAATTGAGCATTGGTTACAATGTGAAAAAAGATTCATTAGCAGCCAGATTGTTTCTGTAGGATTTCTGTTTTGCCTGCTGATTTGCCTCATAACTCTCCTATAAAACAAGTGGAACCAAAGTTGCCAAAAAAAAAAAAAAAAGAAACCCTGAAGTTGGCACTATCACAAATCTTCTGGATAAACAAGTTTATACAATCTAGCTTTGCCAGCCTGAGGATAGTCCGATAAAACAAAATAAAATAAAACCAAAATGAAGTGGTCCTTAACTAAAAACATGTTTTTGTTACTGAGAACTCTTTAAAAATTTTGGCAATGAATTATTCAATACCCAGAGTAACAATATTAAAAAGGAACATTTTAACAAGATATCTACATTCAGAATAGTTTATAATCATAGTTCCATAAAGCACAATTAAAACTACTAAAAGACATTACACATCCCTTTTTAAACTCATATCTCTCTTTTAAAATGTCTACAAGCATATTTAATAACCTGTAGCCATTTAAACAAATAAAAATTATCCACCTACCCAAAGCCACAATTCAATTACTCATTTTGCAACACCAAAATCCTTAAGCTGAAGAAAAAAACCCAAGCGTTCTGGAAAGTTAGAATCTGTTAGTGGAATGAAAAGAAAGGAAATGGATATGGTTCCTCTCCTTCCCTGCTTTATTAGGTCATCTTGAGCAATTAGCTTATAAAACTAATCATATCACAATTCTGTTATTCTACTTACAGAGCCAAGAGTAGGAAGAATAGACTTTTCTAGAATGGGAAGAAGATTGGAACAGGCATTAATATTGACAAATTCTGAAAATGGAATCTAAATAGAGAAACATAGGGGGATAAAGTTGGAGATATATATAGATATATAGATATATAGTTTTTTTTCAATACTTAGTTACCAGACCTAAACTGTATCATCTGCTATCACCTGCAAAGAGGGGGTATTGCTCTTATGTCTCTCTCACACACACATATACACATGTGTGTGCATACAAACACACACACACACACACACACACACACACACACACACACAGCAGGGGGAACACCCTGGAGCCATGACCCATGAGAGGAATGTGTACTTTGGAGTCAGCCTGGGTTCAAGTCTCGGCTCTGCAACTTAGCACTGTGTGCCCTTGAGCAGCGCTCAGGTTCTTTGCCCACACAGACAGAAGAGTCGCTGTCCCCTTCAGGAAGCATTTGTTGGAATGAAATGAGGTAATGTCTGAGGCAGCAAACACGATTGTCTTCTCCTCTGTCGTGGCACGACATGCTGGGAACAACAGTTCCAGCATTAGAGGGTTAATGAAGAAAAGTTATTCTAAGCTGCTGGTTCAGGTACAGGCATCCTGTCCCAGACAGCCCATCAGTCCCACTAATGGGATTTAAAGCAGTTGCTGCCTCTTCCCCAGTCTTGTAATGATTTCTGGATAGCCTGAGAGGCCCATTATCTGCAGTCCATACTCCTGTTCTGTCTGGCGATAATGACTTCTTAGCACTACAGCAGGCTGCGGCCTTCCACTTCCTGCCACACCACCCTGTGCAAGGGACCCTCGCTGAAGTCAAAGACAAATTGTCTGTCCCACTACAGAGGCCAGCGGCCCGTGAGGCTCTGCCCACCGACTGGGACAACAGCTCCTAGAGTCGCCCTCTAAAGCAAGCGTGTCCTCCGAGGGGTTTCCTGAGATAATGGGAGTATGACAGATGAGTGTTTTCTAGTGAGAAACTGAGACCCCAGATCCCCCAGAGAGCCGCTGAGGTTGATGTCAAAGTACCAGGAACTTCCCCAACCTAGAACTGTCTCATTTAGCTCCTGTTCACTGTCCGCAGAACCCAGGGGCAAGAAAAACTAATGGGGGTTAGGGAGCCACAAACTACAATTTAAAAATCAATGCTCAAATGTGATAATTAACTTAGACTCCCATTAACATTTTTCCATCCTTTATCCTTCGTATTCTTTATCTTACCATTTTTAATCTTATTATGTAAAAGTCACCTCAAATACTGTTAAGTTGGAGGCAAGATACAGATCCTAAATAAATAAACCAAATAGGATAATAAATTAAAGAGCTTCTATCAGACTTGAGGAGATCCCAAAAGAATTCTTGGCATTAATCATGGAAAGGCCTCTTGTCCGAACCAAGGAAGAGGCAACACGTGCATTCTGCAGGGTGATTTGTCAAAGCAGCGCTAACGTAGGAGTTGGATTCAAGGAAGAGGATGTACTGTGTGCAGTAACTGGGAAGTAGCTGGGAACTGATTTGAAAGTAAACGAAGAAAGGTTTTAAATAGCTATCCAAGGAAGTTTTCAGGACTAGTTCAGTTAAAATAAATATTGAGTTTCTTGACGGTTATTTCTTGCTTTATTTTAGTAAACAAAAGTTTGTGGTTTTGAATGCATGGGGCTGATATGTTCAGTCGGTAAAGTGTTTGCCATGGAAGTGTAAGGACCTGAGCTTGGAGGTCCAGGTCTAGGTAGGTAGAGACAGGAGGATTCCCTGGGGCATGTAGGTCAACCGGTCTGAGCACAAAATAAATCAAGTTATTGTGGCTGACCAGAAATAACAAAAGATAGAATTAGTAGGCAAAGACATTAAAAGTTGTTATAACCATGTTTCATATTTTCATATGAAAGGTCATGTGAAAGCCAGAGGAAAGGCCAATGTGTTAAGTAGACATGTCGAAAATATAGAAATCAAACTTGTAGAAATCCGAACGACAGTGTCTGGAAAGAAAACAACGGGAATGGCATTAATCGCATATTAGGTGTGGCGAGGGGTGAGGAAGACTGGCAGACTTGAAGACATAGAAATGGTGACACTCAGAAGATCAACCAAGACAAAAGGAGGAGGAAGAGGAAAAACCAGGAGAGGCCAGGGGAGGGAAGGGAGACTTTCAGTGAGCCTCTGAGGTGACTGAAATGCGTGTAGTTGAAGCCAACAAAGCAAAGAGAGCAAAGAAAAGGAAAACGTCGAATGATCCTATTTTTATAAATTTGATCAATTGTATTATATCCAGACCCAAGGAGTTTGAAAACATCTCAACAAATCGTAAGCACAAAGGCTGAAAATGGCTCCTGCTGCAACAACGCCAGCGTGGGGAAGGCGCCCTGAGCCTGAGGCCAGCCCAGCTGTGGAGGAAGCGTGAAGCCAGCGTGGGCTGCAGGGTCTCGGAACAGAGAGGAAGGGAGAGAGGGAGACTGCATCAAAGTGTGCCACAATAAAGTTACTCAAAGTCAAAAAGCAGGAAAAATGAGCAACAGAAAAAGATAAGCAAAGACAAGGAAGTGCTGATTCCTTACTGAAAGTAAACACCAGCCAAAAGAGGGAGTTCTTCAATATACTCGCTCATACCAACCCAGAATTCTATACAAAATAAAAGTAACTTTTAAAGGATAAGTAAAGACATTTGTAAACACAAAAAAAAAGTGAAAGAATTTATCATCACTTGCTGTTCAGGCAGATTGAAGCATGGATCTACACAAAGGAAAAAAATTAATAAATTGCCTTTTTTCTTATTTTTTAACTTATATAGATTTTGTTATTCTAGCTCTTATTTTTAAACCTCTTTAAATATAATCTTAAATTTAAAATGTATAATTATAAATATAAAATTTTTAGTTACATTTAAAACATCTAATTATAAATATAAGGATATAATTAGATGTTTTAAATGTAATTTCAAACTATAAAAAATATATTTGACTACTTGATGCAAACCAATTATATACTATTAGATTTCATATATATATGTTCTGACATCCATTATGTGCAAGTATATACTATCAATTATATACTATAATAGATATTCAAGTGCTGAAACAGAAACTGATGAAACTGCAAGGAAAACTAGACCATCACAATTTAGAGATCTGAGCATCATCTGTCAGTGCCAGAACAAGTAGGCAGTTGAGTAGACTTATTACCAACTTAACATAATCCTTGAAAGATACAGACTGCAAAGTCTTACTCAAGAAGTGGGCATTCTGAATAGTCCTGTATCTGTTAAACAAACTCAGTTTTTAAACAAGAAAACCTCCAGGTCTAAATGGATTTTCTCATTAATTCTATCAAGTATTTATGGAGGCACACATTCTATACAAACTCTTCAAGAAATTTGAAAAATCAGAAAATTGCAAACTGATTATATGAGATCAGCATTAATTCAACAAAGTTACAAGTCAATACCAAGAACCATGAAAGTCACAACAAAAGTTTTCTTAACATCTTCACAAATTTTTTTTCTCATTTAATTCAATAGCATATGCAAGATGTTATGAACTATGTTTAAGGCAGTTTAATTGTAGGAATGTAAGGGTGGTTTAGCATTCAGAAAAAAAATCCATGAATGTGAATGTTTGTATCAATAGATTGAAAAAAGGCAACAAGAGGCCAATTTAAAAGAAGAGGGAGGAAAGAGGGAAAATAACACTGAAGATGCTTGATAAAGCCTGAAGGAATCATATTATTTTATATTTACCTATATGTGTTAGTGTATTGTAGAGAGCTTGGAATAGCCATGTAGGTGCTGGGAACTGAACCTGCGACTTCTGTAACCAGTTCCAGGGGATCTTGTGCCATCTTCTGCCCTATGTGAACGCCTGCACACACATAATACACATAAATTCACACAGGCACACACACACACATTAATAAATAGCCCTCTCTTAAAAGGAATTGCTGTTGTATAAAACAACGTGGATACCTCTCAAAATAATAATAAATGGAACAAGCCAAATCATGCCCCCAAAGGACTATATAACACATAATAAAATTCCATTTATATAAAATATTAGAGAGCAAAACCAATCCAAAAGTGTCAAAATAACAAATAGGAGTTTCTAGGGAAGAAACGGAGTGTAGGGGAAGGGAAGAGAAAGGATTTCAAAGAAACAGCGTGAGAGATGTGATCATTTTCTTCATTGTACTGACCACAGGAGCTCACACGTGTCAAAGTTTACCATAGTATGTCTATAAATACTGGGAAGTTCTCTATATCTATCATACTTCCATCTATATCTTACCTAAAGCCCCCAAACATTGAAAATTACCCAAAGGAGACAATTTGGGTGACGTACTGTAGATTAGGGAAGGAAGAGTGGATACAAACAAAATACAATTTTTTAACAATAATCCAAAGAAGGAGATGTAAGAAGAAATGCATGTGAGGCAGAACCCTGCAGACACACTGCCCCTCCTAAAGATTGTGCTTGAGCAACAAAACATACTGTCAGGGGATGAATGCCAGCGTCAGGTCAAATTAAATGTTGTACTTGGCGATTGGCACTGTTCTTTAGGCCTTGTTGATTTTCTCTTGGTCAGTAAAGTCATGCACATTTGACTAATTGTCGAACGACATAGACAACTGAGGGTGAAGACATTGACCAAAGGAGAGGATTTACATCTGCACCCAGAGGGAAGCCTGATTGTTTATTTGCCTGGTTGGATTCAAAATGATCAAGTGCTGACTGGCTTGTCCCATTACCAGTTCAAAAGGATAGACTGTGACACCCATATAAATATGAAAGGAAGAAAAGAAGAGACAAGAACACAAGACAGAAAATGATTGGCGAGCTGATTTTACTTTACGGCAGGGGGAATCGAAATCATGTGCCGTCTAAAAGATAAACATGAGAACAGAACAGAAAACTTAAAACTTTCAACTGCGTCTGAATTCTATAAAGCTGCAATCAGACCTGCCATTGGCAAGCCACAAGTACTTTGTGTGACACGGGGACAGAGGCAAAACAATCCTTCAAAATTGGAATACTAGGCTTGGCTGCTGATGTAATAGGGAACAATGATTAAACTATCAATCAAACAGATTTTTTAAATATGTTGCATGTCATAGCCAGAGATTTCAAACCCGGGACGAAATCTGGTGTTCGTTACAACAGAGATGAATTGGGTGGTCTCCTAGTACGCAGATGATCACAAAATCAGCATAATGTGGAAATCACTTCAAGGACTATTTTCTTCATCTCTCCTCATGAAGATTCCAAATTAATAAAAGCAGTGTTATAGATTTATGAGTCATAGCCCTGCAGAGTGTTTTATGCTATCCTCCAACTTATTTACCATGTTTCAAAGCAAAATCGTCTAATATGAATGCCATACTCGAACTATATCTAAATAGCTTTACTTTTTAAACAATTGGATTCCTGGTTATTTTTTCCAGATGCAGAACTCTTCCAAAATAAAAAAAAAAAGTAAATTTCATCCCTGAACCATCTGGAAAGCCAGTAGAAATGGGGTTGGTCTCGATGCCAATTCTCTCTAGAACCTATTTTATGCTCGCTCACATCCAATTGAACCTTCTCCCCTATATGGGAACATTTAATTGAAATATTACAAGCTCCCATGTGATCACTTCCTCCTCCGGTTTGTTTCCAGGGAAAACTTTCTGTGCAGTTGAATGTTGTAGGCTACTTATCAGGAAAATGAAAGCGTGGTATGAGTCCTTTTATGCTACAACTTCCAGAAACCAAGTCCAAACGTATTGCTTGAGTATCATAATCTGTTTGGCCTTGGTGCCCAAAGGAAGGGAACACACTCCTGAAATTTGACCTCTGCTTCTTAGTATGTATTCTATTTCAATGTGCAAGCGACTTTAAGGCTTTTTAGAAGCAGACAAAATATGTAACTAAAATGAATGCAACTGGAGCACAAATATTACATTTTTTTTCATGTTTGTAACTCTATAGCTGCTTCCATTTGTTCCTCAAGTATCTGTGTCTACCTTAGTGTAGCAGTCATTTATGGAGAAGAGCAAAACTGGCTTCCAACCACAGAGCTCTCACAAAATAGTGGAGGTGCCAAAGAAAAAACAAAACTTCTATGACTGGTTAATAATGGCTTTTAGAGGGTCAACTATCTCATTTCATCAAAAGCCCTAAAAATGTTAGAAAGATAATTAGAAAGAGTGGCCACACCTCCGACTTGGTCCTCCTCTCTTTTATCCAACTTTAATATAACTCCTAAGAAGTCACCCAGCATCTATTCACTGTCCTCATACATAATCCAAAGGCCCCAGCTTATAATATGCTGCTACAGTCCTCATGCAAGATCACATGTTCACTGTTTGAGAAATGCAGTCTCCAGGTGCATTCATTTTTGCCTTCACTTCCTGGCTCAGGCTGTTCTTGAACCCAAAATGTATGTAGCATTTCATCATCTCCTTCACTGTCTTCTCACCCATCTGACTCAAGGCCCCAAAGTAACACTTTTTCCTGGACTTGCCTTCTGTTGGCAGGGCAACCTGCCCTCTGTTCTTCAAACATCTGAAGTTCTAACGATAATTTAGATACATTTTATGTCCAGTTATTTGTTAATTTTACCTTGCCAAGGCAATTCTAGATTCTTCAGGAACTGTTCACTTCAATAACATCCAGCACCCCAAATAGTCAAACCCTAATTTATTTGTAAGTCAATATGAGACTATCATTTTTTCCATGATGAACTGAGCTAAATAATAAATACACATTGATGGCTGCCATTTATCTAATAGCAACATAACCAAGTTCTATTTTACTTAAGTTAAAATAATAGCAGATTTTTATAGACGGAAGCTTCTCTCCCACCCACCTGTTACCAAATAAATGACACAGAGGCTTAATACTAATTATAAATGCTCACCCAACAGCTCAGGCTTATTTCTAACTAACTCTTACCCCTTAGCCATTTCTATTAATCTATGTATTGCCACATGACTCATGGCTTTACCTGTCCTCCAGCATGTCTTACTTCCTCTGTGTCTCCTGGCGATTCCCCTGGCCCTGCCCTTCTTCATCCCAACATCCTTAGTTTGGTTGTCCCACCTCTACTTCCTGCCTGGTTACTGTCCAATTAACTTTTTATTGAAACAATCTGAGTGATAAGTCTTCAGAGTGTACAAAAGGATTATTCCACAGCAGATTTTGGAATTCTCTAGCAAGGAATCCTATCATGTTCTACTTTAGTCTATCATGTTACTATGATAATGAGTTGTGTTTTTGAGGATCTACACAGTACCCAAGAACTGGATAACAGCTACTTTACTTGATCATATATAGATATAGAGCCATGCATAGCAAATATTATTAGCCTCATTCAAAAGGACACCGCATTTCTCCATATTCCATTGTATGGCGTTGAGGTAGGATTCTCAAGTAGGTTTGTTCTCCACCACTGTGTACTACCTATAAATGAAAGAAAACGCCATCCTTAAGTTAACTAGTTCATCAATGCAAAGCGTGTGAGATTTGTTCAACCAACTTATACTAAATACTCAGCTCAGAGCCAGCTCCACATCACGTAGCCTGAATAACGCTGGCAG
The DNA here is from genome assembly GCF_014885135.2 of Alexandromys fortis. Lineage (NCBI taxonomy): Eukaryota > Metazoa > Chordata > Mammalia > Rodentia > Cricetidae > Alexandromys > Alexandromys fortis. The sequence continues at coordinate 4,362,948 of NW_026067939.1, forward strand.
TAATTTGCGCTAAGATTTCAGCTTTAAAGAGATGAAGGACTCAGATATTGAGTATTTATAGAAGTGTGTGGTCAGCCTCCTAATCGCTAGACAACCAGGGAGCCAGAGCTTGCACCACACCCTTCCTGACCACACAGCTGCCTCCAGACTTTGTTTCCCTTCCATATTATTTGTGTACTATTACCCTTTTGTTCGTTTGTCTAAACACACTGGTGCCAGACATTCTCCCTTTCGTCGGGAAGAGCTCACTCCTTAGTCTTTTTTCCAAGGATAAAATGACATCTATTTAATTGAGCATGCCGGAGACAGAATTTCTCCCCCATCAACTGCTACTTTGCGAGTCGTGTAATAATTACCACTGGAGCGGGGAAATTTATTATCCCGTGCATTTCTGCTCCACTCACACGCATTTTGTTAATGCAAGTGGTAATTATTTACTTATTTGTCATCAACAGTGCCTCGGAGTCGGTGGGACCTTAATTACTTCCTAATTATCCAGACCCCTATTTCTTTATAAAGACTGACTTGAAAACAGCCGTTCAATAGCTCAGACGTTTTACAACGACCATTGATTTTTTTCCTCCCTCCTCATTTATTGATGGGCCATTCTCCCTCTTGGATTTCTTGTTCCATGATAAAGTTTTAAATGAGCTTGTGTATCTTTTTAATTCCTTTCCGTAGCCTTAGCTCGTGGCCCTCTCCGTCAGCTCTGCCTCCCCTGGCTACAATAGTTCTGTTGAGATTCTCTTGTCTGAATCCTTCCTTGTAATACATTTCCTTTCGCTGTTCCTTTCACCTTTAAACTTTACAGTTTCCTGACTCATAAATTCTGGGCCCATTTCCACAAAATTATGCGGCAGGGAAACCATTCTAGCACAGAAACTTCCTCACCTCATGCTAATATATACGCGATCATCTGAAAAGTCGTCCCTTTTTCTCTTTGTAGCTTTAATATGCCGAGAAGCCGCCGCACACCGTCACATATATTTCCACAGAAAAATCAAGCAGCTCTGTCAATGAGTAGCATATGTATTTACCTCCAGAAGCCTGGGGAAAACAGAAACAATCTGAATAGTCTATAAATAGGGGCTTCATCAGTTTAATCTCTTCAAAATTTCCACAAACATGGCCATTCTGCCCAAGGTAAGATTTGTCTCCAGCGATTTGCTCCGTCCGTGGCACCAGACCCTATTTATCCTCCGACACATGCTCCAAACGGGAAATAATCTGCCTGCCGAAATGGAAAAAGTAACCTCCCGCTTAAATAGCAGAGAATATTTCATTAGTGACATCCATACCTTGGGTGGTAACATTTTTGCTGTATTCCTTCCCACAAGTGATCTCTATCCTTCATATAAATATCCTAAAATAATAAAAGACGTGAAAAGACAATGATTTCAGACTCAGCAGATGTCACGTGACGTGGCACGTCATGACGCTGTTTAAGTCTCCAGTTGCTGCTGTCACGGGTTACTGGACACCTGATGGCTTTAAACCACATACATTTACTGCCTGTTTGGGGTCAGATGTCTAACGTGAACTGGGATGGGCCAAAGTGTCGGCAGGACTGTGCTTGTACTGTATGCCCTGGACAAAGAAGGCTCCATGCAGGACCTCACCTTTTTCAGCTTCTAGAGTCTGCCTTCGGTTATGGTGTCCATGGTCAGGACCAGAGCTGGAGAGAGAAGCACTTGACTGCACCACTGAAGGCGTAAGTCACGAACAAGGCAACACCAGTTTGGAGTTATGATTAATAGGGTGTTATTTATTTAAAGGGGAAAAACTTACAGATCACAATCCCAGACAACAGCCATCTGCGCAACCAGGAAGGGAGTCTCGTCTCCAGCGGAGCCATAAGAGAAGAGAGCGAGCAGAGGAAATAGCCGCTTTTTTAAAGGGAGTGAGACCACGCCCCAATGGGCTGGTATCACAGCAGCTATTGGTTGGAGGGGCGGAAAGACCTCCCGCAACACACCACTATACAGATTTTCCTGCTTCTGTCTTTTGCCTAAAGGGGGCAGGAATTCCATAGGGTCCTCTGATGAACACAAGCTACTTGCTCCATCTCAAACTCAGCTGACTAGCAAAATGAGTCCCTCTTTGCCATGTAATTACTACTAAGTTCTGGGTAACAAGATATCACCATATCTTTAAGAGCCATCATTTGCCCTATTAAAGTATTATGATAGATCTTAATATGTTACTAAAGCAATGAAATTGCATTTCGAATAAATATTATCTCCTTAAAAATAATAAGCTGATGAAGCCATGCATGTTTCTAATTGAGCCAAGAATGTTAGAGATATTTGATGATTTTTGTTTGTTTATTTAGTTGGTGGGTTTGGTTTTGGTTTTAGTGTTAGTATTGTCTCCAAAGTCAACATAATATTCTTAGAATATTTGCAATTTTAATCAGATTTTTATATGTTTAAATATGAATGAACAAGCAAGAGATTGTGATCCATACTTGAGAGCCCTGTACTCTAGAGCAGTGGTTCTCAGCCTTCCTAATGCTGCGACACTTTAATACAGTTCCTCATGTTGGGGTGACCTCCAACCATAAAATGATCTTCATTGCTACTTTTATGAATCATAATGCAAATATTTTTTAAGATAGAGGTTTGCCAAAGGGGTTGTGACCTACAGGTTGAGAAGAACTCCTCCAGAGGCTGAGGTAGGAAGATCCAGAGTTTAAAGTTGGTCTGGGATACACAGCAAGACTCTATCTCAGAAAGCCAAAAACAAAAATATATTTCCAGTATGAACATATTTTGGTAAATAATAATACTATAATAATAACTAGTGAGCATGCACTAGCAATCTGCAATATTTCAGGGGCTTTACATGAATTATCTTAGGTTTATGAGATAGATACTATTTGCGAATGTGTATGTGTGTGGTCTGTGGTGTGTGCACACATGTGCGTGCAAGTGTGCATGCCTATGTGTGCATGGCTGGGGAAAAAGAGGGGCATCATGGGTCCTCCTCTATCACTTAGACTTATTTCTTTGAGGCAGAATCTCTCCTTAAACTTGAAGCTTGCTTTATATATTTATTTATTTATTTTGGTTTAGATTTTTTTTCTCTAGGCTGGCAGTCAGCAAGCCCCAATGATCTGCTTGTCTCCAACTCTGGCAGCACTGAGGCTCAGAGTCCACAAGACCATGACTAGCCTGTTGCATATNATATATATATGGATCTGAATTCAGGTCCTCAAACTAACACAGGAAACACTCTTAACCCCTGAGCCATCTTCCTGACCATAAAGGTACTATCACAAACCCCATTTTACATGTGATTGTGAGGGTCTTTCTTTCTTTCTTTCTTTCTTTCTTTCTTTCTTTCTTTCTTTCTTTCAGGCTGCAGTCTAAGAAATGGAAAAGCAGAGATTCTCATCCAAGTCATCTGCTCCTAATCCCATAGCTGGTGCCTTACCTACACAACCCTCTTTCTTCTCTGTACCTAATCCCTCACCCACATAGCCTGGACATTTCAGTAGCAAAATAGTTGGCTAAGAAGAAAACTTAATTCTTATATAAAAATAATAAAAGCTAGAAGCCGGATGATATATTTATTTGGTGTGTGCTCTGTGATGTTTACCCTTGAAACAGTACACGGACCACAAAATTATACATGAGACAAAGATAAAGGGAAGCCATCAAGCAGGGTTTTCAAAATATGCATCTACAGGAAATGTCAGATTCTTCTCCCTGGAAAGCCCATCTCTAGCTGCTGGAGTTGGGGTGAGGGCCTGCAGTTCAAGAAATAAGTCGGAAAAGACAGGGTTCATCCGGGGTGGTGTTCAGTGTGGTAGACAGAGCCAGGAGTCAGCTGAGAGTTTACTCGTTGTGGAGACTAGAGGCTCTGTGGGCTCACTGTCCTCAAAGAAGCAGACTCAGTTAAGTCTTTAAGGTCAAGTTTATTTGTACAACAATTTAACTGGTCATCCTGACCCTTAAAACCAAAATTAGGGAGTCTTAAAGCCTTATTCTTGGTGTAGGAAGTCTGTCTCCTCTCTGGGCTTCTGCACACACACACACACACACACACACACACACACACTCCGCCAGAGTCCATTGTGAGCATCTGTGACTCTCAGCCCTCACCTCTGCTCACGAGTTCAGTTTAGGGGTCTTTTGCCTTCTGAGGTCTGAGTTATTTTCTAGATCACCTCGAACTTCCTATACCCAAACAAACAAAACACTCACTCGTGGATGCATTGTGCCCGTGTCTGAGTGTCTCAGAACACTGAAAGGGGGCGCACAACTACATCACATGACTCCCACATCTGATAGTGGACATCTCCTTCATAAAAGTTCTGAGAAGAGCTGAGAAGGGGCAGAGAGAGGGGAAGAAACCAGTCGCTGGCGATAAGAGTGGCAGACAGAAAGGAGGGGGGAGGAAGAGAGATGGGAGGGAAGAAGGGACAGAGGGACTAAGATGGGAGGTGGGGCAAGGCCTACCTTTTAAAAGGGAACTTAGCAATGTGCACAGGAAGGGCTCTTAGTCGCTGCAGCAGAGGACCCATCCTGTCAGTACCCCAAGGGCAGGCCAGTACAGATGCCTGAATCCTAACACACCAAGGAAATTATATTTTTCAATAAAAGCATTATTTGGTTTGTCCAGTCCATTCATCCACCTAGAGCATGATCTACTCAAGGTGACCGACGATTCTCTTAGGCTTTGCCCCTTTTTCTCTGGCAGCTTGGTTTTCAGCTGGGGTGGGGGTGGAGGGGTGGAGCAAAGCAGACACGTATGGTAATTATGCTTCTAGTAAATGAATCTTCATTGCTTACACACCCATCCATCACTACCCGCAAACCTTTAATTAACTGATTTCAAGGGTTAGTTATCAATTATCACCTAAGAATGATGGATTTATGCCTAAAATTTTTACAAGTAGAATGGTCAGACTCCTGAAGACTTATCAATCAGAACTGTTACAAGTTTTGCGAATTGAATTTTTTCTAACATCGTCTGCTTTTTTGCCTTATCCTAGAAGAATAGAAAGATAATAATAAACGTAGAATTTCTAACTTCTTTGAGGGGGGCTGAAGAAAACCATACATCTCCAAACTAAACCATATAAAAATTAGTATTTGTTTGCAAATGTCTCAAGAAGAAACAGTGCAACTCTCTTCCCAAACAAAAGTTAAAGCAAATCACCACCCGCCTGACAGAATTTATGACCCGAAGAATCAAGCGCCCCATTTCTTAAGACGGTTAGTAAGCTTGTAGATGTTAGTAGCCTTCAAGGAAGAAAATTTATCAGAGAAAACAAAATTGTATTTCTTCTGCAAACCTGTAATAAGATGCCATGCATGAAAGAAATGGAACACGCAGGCAAAACAGGGTTTATTTTATAATCTCCCACCTCCCCAGCTCCCGTTGCCGCTAAAGCGAGTCCTAACACCCTCTGTAGCCAACAGGAATCGGAGAGAGGCTGACTTTCACCCCACCTGTTGTTACTGGTCATATAATGATACCTCCATTCAATTCAACCAACTCCTAGCCGAACTGAGCTGGGGAATTACATTGGTGGATTTGTTACCCCTGTGCCTTGAAGCTGATCATCGCAAGAAATGCCAAAATAATTTTTATCATGTTGCTCTTTTGTAAAAAAAAAAAAAAAAAAACATGAAGCAATAAGCTACCCCCCCCCCAGCAAGAAAAAAAGTAATTTTGTGACTTCGAGTTATCTATAGTTTAGCTCTTACATATAAGCAGAAACCTGAGAAGTGCTGTGTTTGGAGGTGCTTTTTATTATTAAAAAAAAACTGATGTAATAAAATAAACTGAAATGCTTTCATAGAAACTAGACCTTTATTTTAGATTAATTCATAGATTCTGGCTTATTAACTTGAAATTGTAAAAACATTTTTACTATTAGACCCTCTTGACTAGTGTAATTAGTTAAAGACTTTATGTCAGTTTCATGTGCCTGGAGGTTTTGCATTCTTCGCTATGAAATGAGAGTTTGAAGACAAAGATCAACCCCTGATAGTGTTGATAAAAAAAAAAATCACTTAAATGGATAGAATAGTCAATGAGGCTTTGTGATTGCATTAAACTCCTATCTGAAAGAGGAATGCTATTAAGTCTCAAAAATGCTCATATCTTATAAGAGATTTAAGAGTATGTAAATGTGATAAGGGTTATTCAGTTCATTTCACAATGATTCTGGCAGGAGTCAAGTAGCAGGCAAGAAAGTCAGGATAATGAACCGAGTATACGTTTAGTCACATAGACAGAGGGTTTGTGGGCAGAATAAGCCAAAGGGGGTGGGGTGGGAGAAGGAAAACTAATTGAGCACACCTAAGTTACCACATTTTTCCATTTGGTAGTTCTGGGGATTGAACCTAGGGCCTCAGTTGAACAAGGCCAAGCAAGCTCTCTACCAGAAAGCAGGATTTAATTACAGGGTCTCACAAATTTGCCCGGACTGGAATTGAACTCACTCTGTGGCCCCATCAGTTTGTGAGCTTGGGACTCTCTAGCCTCAGCCTCTTCAGTAGCTGAGACTGCAGACCTGTGTCACTAACCCCAGCTTGCTAGGTAGTCGTTATATGAACGTGTTTAAGCTCCTTGACACCGTGAAGCAGGAACTAACATCATCCACATTGCACAGATAGAGGAAATACTAAGAAGCTCATGCTGGCTTTCCCTGGTTTTTCTACTTCTTTTAAATAACTAGACTGTGAAGAAAGGGGGTTAAAGGCATGGTTGGATGGATAAAGTAACAAGTTCTGCCATTCTAAATAGAAGACAAAACTGCATTTACTATATGAGTTATCTACTTACCTTCTGTGGTTATTTTACATACAGGGACTATGAAAAGCATCAGAGGGAAAGTCTTTCTTTTCTAAGAGAACAGAAATTTCTAAACCTAACAAGCAGGATAGAAGTCTGCCAATGGTTTCTCTACACAAAGCAGGACAAGGTACCCCCTCCAGGAACACACATGACAAAAACATCACCCTTCTTGTCATATGAATTAGAAAGACCCACTCCAGGATGAACACAACAGGACATCCTTTCCTGGACTAAAGTCACCCAGAGCCAAGGCCACAGCCTGGCTATCAGATCAGCCCAAAGCTCTTCTGCAAGGCACAGCCTATGCCAGTGGTCGCATACTGTGTCGTGGGACAGATCTGTGTGTTAGTTTTATTTTAAATGCTTCAGACTCCAAAAGTCCTGCCCAGCTATGATGCCTGTGAACTACAGCAATGACCAGCAGGGCACAGTTTCCCCGAGAATGCACTAGTGGCAGGCACACATTCGCAGTAACCAACAGTTCTTTAAGACCTGTTCGACAAGTGGGAAATCATGCCTAGTACTGGAAATCTAGCTAACTCCCTGGAGCTAATGAAGTCATAGCTCTTTAAGGAGAAGCCACAACTTTACCAAGCCAGTATAATCCCTAACTATATATTACTAATTAGGTAATACATCTAGTATTCACCCTTATACTCACAAATAACTATAGGTCACATCATTCATCAAAGAAATAGCTCTTTGCAACAGATAGAGACTATTACAGGAAACCATAACCGATCAAAATGCGGAGAACAAGAAGCTGTGTGGTGCCCTGGCCCAACTGATACATCCAATGCAACACTGCTCCTGTCCTTAAAGTCCAAGGATCAGAGTGGAAGAGTGACAGAAAGATTCTAAGAGCCAGAGGAACAGGAAGTCTGCTGTGCGATTGCATCTTCTGGAAATGTCAGAAGCTATACCCATTAAGTCTCACAAACATGACTGCCTAAACAAGACCTGGGCAAAGATGACACCAACCAGCATGCTGACATGAAAGGGGAAATCTCATGGGCCCTCACCTTTAGACAGAGAACTGCAGGCAACTAAGGACGGTCGAGAGCAGGAGAAATAGTCTTCCCAGGGGAGGTTACATGATACCAGTGGTCAGCCCTAAAATTCTGTACATACAAGTTACACCATACAGAATTTTAGCCCATAACACTTTTGCTAGTCTTCTTCTCGGCCTTTGTCTCCCTTTAAAAACATTGCTTAACCCATGTCCAACCCCAGTCTTTCTGGGAAACTATCCCCAAAAACAAAGTCAAGAAAGGCCAGTCAGGAGTTGCTCTTGTCTGAAGATGGCATCCACTAGCAAAGAGCCAAATTCAGACTTAGAGTCAGACTGAAAGCAAGGAACAGCTTAATTCTTCTTCCCTCCTCCATTTAGTGCAAGTTAAATAAACGGGGCGCAGGCCAGGGCTTACACATTCTCAGTACTCACTCCACTGTGGTTTGCATCGGGCTACGCATCTCTAACCTGAAAATTCAACGTATGAAGTGTTCTGAAATCCGAAGCACTTTGAGTACCACTTAGCAAAGCAGGAGAGCAGATGCTCTGTGACTATGGCCCTGCCCCTTCCGTTAGTATAAACAATACGCTTGCATTTCCCCAACCCCACTAATCTATAAACCTCTAGAGCAAAGCATGTCTTATTCACATAGATTACCTCTTTCTTCTCACCCCACCCCACCTCATCATCATACCTTATACATTAATATTTCCTAAGTAAATATTTGATAAATGCATGCAAAGATGGCATACCCTTAAGGACTTTAACAATTTCTAGGAAAGATGCCAAGATTTCCCATAAAAGCTACAAGACCCAACAAGGTCTAACTAAGATCTTAAGTACTGCGGAAGTGGCTCTTTGCTTCATGCCTGACGTATATTTACTCATGTATCAAATGCTTACAGAGCATGTGGGTTTTAATAAAGAGTGTGTGGTGCAGAAGGCACTGTGCTGGGAACTGTGGGAGCAGAAGGGACAAGAGAGGCACAACCTCTGCCTTTAAGGCTGAATAAGGACAAGAGACACATACCTAAATAACCAGACCTCAGCATGGACTGCAAAGATCACGGCAGAAAGGCTCTCCAACAGGAAGAGTGGCAACCTGCAAGACAGCAGTGAGAGAGACCAAGACTGTAACCTTTCTTGTTCTCAAAGCCTAGGAAAGAGAGATCTGTCACTGCAAAGCCAAGGAAACAGGGCTATGCTATTATAACCAGTATGTACCATGCTGGAAAATAAAAGAGACTAACAACTGTATATTAAAATGCTAACAAATATTTATTCAATGTGATCAGATTAGCCTTTTCTAGATAAATCTACCTCTTTTGCTCATTTCTATGTTTGTTTCTTCATCATAAACTAATTTGTTTTATAATCAGATAAGAATCATTAGCCCTTCCTTTTACGTAGTGGTTCTTTCTGATTACATTCTACTGAATAATATTACAAAAATATGAGAAATCTCTAATATGCTCTCCCCATGTTTTTAAAGGTTATGATTTCTGCAGATGTTATCTATTGCTTGTTTCCCTTAGAAGCATTTAAAAATGTCATTTGCGTAATAAGTGCAGACTGTTATTTACAAAATGTTGGGACCTTTTATTTTTCCGAGCTGGCTTATTGAATTATCCAGCCAAAAAGATTAAAACAGAAATAAAATATATCAATCATTTTAAGTGTGACAACACACTACCAAGAGTGTGGAGGCACTGGAATGCTTCACTAATGTTAAATGACTCAGGAAATTGAAACTACGTGTACTTTATGACCCATAAACTCTGTTTCTGTGTATTACCCTGTGTTAGCCGGGGTTCCCCCAGAACACAGAACTGATGGCATATACACTCATTCCTTGACATTTGCATGGGATTGGTTTCAGGACTCCGATTCAAGGATGCTTATATATCACAATATTTCTGCTAAACAGATACAGTATTAAACTGGTTTCTAATGGATTTTTGTTAGCAAGTTAATGTACCTCTCAATCCTCATCAGAGAAATTGTATTCACAATCTCTGTGCAACTAACCTAGAGACACACAACTGGCCAGCGTTCAAAGAACAAGAGACTGTGGAAGGCTTTGCCCTAAATGGGACATCTATATCACAGCCGTTCCTCCGAAGGCTCACAAGGCATTGTGGAAGAGAGGACGGAAAGAGTGTAAGATCAGAGGGAGCAGATGACTCCAAGGAAGCAGAGTTTGCTGGACCCAGCAAAGTCGTTGCACGCATGAACTCAGAGATGTTGCAATAACATGCATAAGGTCTGTGCAATTGCAAACTAGACTAAACCCCAGCATGGTAGGAGAGATGGCACAAAGCCCCACCCCTTCTGAGAAGATGCTGGCAAGTTGATAGCTGCTGAGAGACGAGCAGTCAGTTTCCTTTAAGAGCACAGTCCCTGATACAGCTACCATTCTCTAACGTGAGGTCACACCTTCAAGGACAGATGGGAGCACTAACTTGACTCGATGTCTTAGTCACTGCTCACCTCCTGTGAAAAAAACACCACGACCAAGGCAACTGTTATCAAAGAAAGCATTTAATTGGGAGCTTGTGTACAGTTTTAGAAGTTAGTCCATGATCGTCATGGCAAGAAACAGACAGAAATGGTGCTGCTGCTGCTGCTGCTGCTGCAGAAAGCTTTATGTCCTGATCGCCAGGCAGCAAGTGGACAGAAGGCAAGCCTGGGTCTGTCTCTAGTGGCACAGCTACTCCAACAAGGCCACACCTTCTAATCTTTCCCAACCAGTTCCATTAAACGGGGACCAAGCCTTCAAACATATGAGCCTATGGAGGCCTTCTCATTCAAACCACCACGATGAGGTTTTTGTTATTTCTTGTTGTTTTATTTTGTTTTTAAAAAGGGGGCCACAAAGTTTGTTGGGAACTTAGATCTGGGAAAAGGTAGGGGAGAGAAGAACATGATCAACACACATTGTATGGAATTCTCAAACTATGTACTACCAATACATATCCTGCATGTACATTAAGTTATATAGGTTATTTACAGCAAATAAAAATTGCTAGCAACACAAATTATTTATAGTTCTTGTATTGTTTTGGGGAAATACAAAGGAAGTTCATTGGCGACAGAATGATTTTTAAATATTTGCATCTGAGAGGGCTTGACTCTAAGGATACAGAGGCTTCAGAAAAGCAAGAACAACCACATGTAGCTATACACATGTAGGAGATTTGGCTAACAAAATTATGGGAAACAAGTCATCCCACTTCTGCTGTCATCAGCTAAAGATTCCAAAAAGGCTGGTGCTGCAACTTATCCTGAGGAACTAGCCATGTTCAAGGGCCGGGAAGATAAACATCTCCACTCTAGAGAACGCAGGTTCCCTCTCCAGCCTCAGGAGATGGCTGAGTTGTACCCACGGCTGAGGATCCTTTTCAGAGAGTTTCAAATACAAATCTCTACCAGAAGCACCCACAGAAGACACGCCAGCTATGAGCATCCTTTAGGCTGGTCCGCAGATAAGGCGCATAAGAGGGTAATGGCAGCCTTGCATGTATTGGTAAACAATGCAAACAATCAAGATGTTTATTCAAATAAGGACTGGATAAATAAGATATACTATGCTTTATGGTAGGGCCTGTTAATATCTTCATGGCTTCCTTCCAAAACAAGTTGAACAAAAAAAAAAAACAAATTTCAGGAAATAATTCCAGTGAGCCATTATTCATATAAAAACTTAAAATATGTACAAAGCAATAGCTACACAGCTGCGCTATTCAATATGTAAGTGTCTGATATATATCTGAACTATAGCCAGTGTGACCAAGAAATTAATGTCTTAATTTTAATTAAAGTCTAGAATTAAGATGCTCTGAAATAGATTTTTCCATTAAACACAGCTTAACATTTTGTAGATAGTATGTTTCGTTGTATCTATTGTCATATATCATAGTTATTGTACTCTGGTGCGTGAGTGCTTTTTAAATAAGCTCCTAAAATTATAAAACTGCACTGTGGCTAACATTATGTTTCCATTGGACAGCATTGTCATAGATTGTTCTTTAAGGTGTATGTGTGTGGACACATGCACGCACACCATCATTGTAGGAAAATGAAAGGATCCACTCTAAGTTTATGATATTGTTTGTTTCTTACCATAAAGAGAAGAAAAAAAATAGGAATAAAGTGGTATTGTTGATGGTGTTTTTTTTTACTCTTTACTCTAGTGGCTTGGGGAGGGGGTCACCACCCAGCTCTCAAATAAATCACACACAGAGTGTTAGTTTCCTTATATACGCCCAGCCTTAGCTTGGCTTCTTTCTTACCAGCTTTTCTTAACTTAAATAAACTTAAATTCCCATCTATCTTTTGCCGAGGCTTTTATCTTTCTCTATTTCTGTATATCTTTCTTTACTTCTTTCTCCGTGGCTTGCTGTGTAGCTGGGTGACTGGTCCCTTATATCTTCTCTTTTTGTTCTTGCTTGCTCCTTTTCCTCTTCCAGATTTCTCCTTCTATTTTATTCCTTTATTCTCTCTGCCTGCAAGTCCTGCCTATCCTTTCTCCTACCTCACTATTGGCCATTCAGCTCTTTATTAGATCATCAGGTGTTTTGGACAGGCAAAGAATCACTGCTTCACAGAGTTAAACAAACACAGCATAAACAAAAGCCACACATCTTCACATCGTTAAACAAATGTTCCAGAGCGTAAACAAATGTAACACACCTTAAAACAATATTCTACGACAAAGTGGAAATATATATATTTCCAAAGAGTAAAAGAAAATTCTGCCATTTGGCTGGGGTGATTGATTGAGTTGACAGAGTTCTTGCCCAGCATGCAAGAAGCGCTAAGATTGATCAACAGCACCACACAAAACTGGATGTGACGGTGCCTTCCTCTAATCCCAGCTCAGGGAAGGTGAAGACAGGACCACCAGAAGTGCAAGATTCTCTGCTAAGTAGCAAGTTTTCAATCATCATTATTATTGTACTATTATACGCGCGCGCACACACACATGTGCATGCATGAGAAAGAGAGAAAGAGAAAGAGTGAGAGAAAGAGAGAGAGAGGTGTAACTGGGTGGGTGTGCACACACCACACACAGTGTACATATGTAAGTCAAAGGACAAATTTCTTTCCTTTTACCTTCATATGGATTCCAAATATCAATATCAGGCAGTCCGGCTTGCATGGCAAGAGCTTTTCTCATATAGCAAGTTTGAGGCCAGTCTGAGCTACATGAAATCTATCTCAGAGGTACACACATACAGCGGGGGAGCTATCCTTGCCTGTAATCGAGATGCTCCATCCTTTAGCGGAAGCTCAGGTGCAGTAGAAATGAGGCCCTGACCGTCATCTGGCAGCTTAGCACTGCACCACACCACAGTCTGCTCCGTCGAGCTGGTGGACCTGCTCCAGAAGCTGAAGCCACAGCAGCAGGGGACCCCACACTCTCCACCACCACTCCTGCTTCAGCAGAGAACATGGGAGCAGAGAAAGAATCTGAGGAGTCCAATGATAACATGGACTTTGATCTTTTTGATTAAACCTCTTTGGTTAATGTGTTCAACAAAGCACTGATCCTGTTTTAGAAAGGAAGTTCTGCACTTGGTTTCATTTCCTGTTTCAAAAATGATGGAGCAAACGAAGCCCACATAGTAAAGCCTGAAAAATGAGGAAATGTCAGTTCATCCTACCTCTGTGTTTGATATTTCTATAATAAAAACTTTATTAAGAAAACGTGATAAATTGTCGATTCTGAAGAGTGAACACACACATATTTACTGCAGTACTCTCTACTTTTGAGACTTTTGTGGGGTTTTTTTTGTCTTTGTTTATAGAGTTTTTTGATGACTGCTCAAACTTGGAGAGGGTGAATAATAAGACTTGCTTAAATGCTTTCTTTTTTTTTTTTTGTCCCCACTATTCTGCTCTTATTCTCCAAGTGTCCTTTAATAGCTCACCTCCTAAAAGAAGTGTTATTTTGACACATGGTGCTCCCTTGGAGGCTCTCAGCATATCCAGGGCACTCTCCGTGTGCACTAAACACATTGTTTCGCTCTCCCACTCCTAGCTGGAAAGAATTCAATCCATGTCTGTATCTGCGGAGCCTCCCATTCCACAGGCACATAAGGATGCTTGTCCAGCAAGCAGCTCAAGCAAACCACACTTCTGGTCATGGTATATCATACCATGACCAATGAAATATCCCTGCTTGCTTAGTTCTCCCCTTTTATTCCCACATCCCACTTTCTTGCCCCATACGCAACCACTTTAACGTTTCTGAAGAGCATCTTCTCTCTGTTTTGCTTTCTCCTTTTGTGTTTATTGGTTTGGTTTGCTGTGGTTTGGGGTGTTTTCTGTTTGTTTTGTTTGGAGATGGCCTCAAACTTCTGGGATCTAGCAGTTTTCCCACTTTTCCTAAGTAGCTGGGCCTAGAAGCATTCCCCACCATGCCTAGTTTTCTGTGTTCTTTACAGAATATATTCCCATTTCTCAACTAGAATTTTTCATGTCATAAATGGTATTACTTGATGTGGGATTCCCCTCTGTATGCTGTTAATACCATTGGTTAATAAAAAAAATGGCTTGGCCTGATAGGTTACAACAGAGCTAGGTGGAGAAAACTAAGCTGAATGCTGGGAGAAAGAAGGGCAGAGTCGGGGAGAAGCCATGGAGCTGCTGCCAGAGACAGACACACTGAAACTTTGCTGGTAGGCCACGACCTCGTGGTGATGCACAGATTAATGGAGATGGGCTAAATTAAGAAGTAAGAGTTAGCCAATAAGAAGCTAGAGCTAATGGACCAAGCAGTGATTTAAATAATATAGTTTTTGAGTGCTTATTTCAGGGCTGAGCAGCCAGGAACCAACAAGCAGCTCCTTGCAACAATTACTAACATCACTTTATCTCATTCCATCTCAAGTTATTTAGCACTGTCTTCTTAAGGCTCACCATGTTTCAGTAGGCACACTTATTTTTTTGTGTGTGTTTTAAATGCCATGCAGGATTCCATGACGTTCATGTACCATATTTGACTCTCCTTCTCACAGACAGGCACGCCCAATTCCACACCACAATAAAGAGCAATTGCCTTTCTAGTTCAGCAAGCACTACTTTATGGTAGCTAGGCAAAAACAGAGTTAAAGAATCATAGCGTTTGCACATACATATCCCGTACTGTTAAACATTGTCTCCATTATTCTCATTTCTGAAATAGCTATTGAATAACTACTTAAAATGCTTATAAGACTCTTGTGTTTGTCCTTCTCTAAAATGCCCACCCACCCATCCCCTCTGACTATTTCTCTGTTGGGTTTGCTCTTTGAGTTATCTCATCCGTCCATTAGCCTGTTTGTTTGTGTTTGGTTTGTTTCCTTGTTTTTGTATGTGGTGTATGCACACATCTGGGTGGGGGGGGGCATGTGCCTGTTCTCACTTGGAGACCAGAGGAGGGCTTCAGGTGTCCTGCTCTAACGGCCTATTCTTATATACTATAGTTTCCTTGTTGCTATGGTTTTTATCAAAAAGCTTTATGTCTTATTTATGAAAAACAGATGATTTTTTTATATCTCTTAGGATGTTCTTAGTAAATGGTGAGCTGTTTTTTTGGAAGTGCAGACTTCTTTCTGGAATAAATCTCATTTATTTTTACTGCACTGTTGGTAATAC
The DNA here is from genome assembly GCF_014885135.2 of Alexandromys fortis. Classification (NCBI taxonomy): domain Eukaryota; kingdom Metazoa; phylum Chordata; class Mammalia; order Rodentia; family Cricetidae; genus Alexandromys; species Alexandromys fortis. Next base: position 4,378,415 of record NW_026067939.1, read on the forward strand.
ACTATTGGATTTGGTTGACTAATATTTTTTAAGAAGAGCTATCCTCTGTTCAAAGGACAAAAGAAAATATATTGTTATGTCAATTCTCCCAAAATTATCTGTATATGCAATACATGCAATTCTAGGGAAAACCCCAAGAGTAGCATATTTTTTTAGAAGTTGATTCTAATTCTAAAATACTTCTAAAATTTTTGGAAATACAAAATAGCTAAAATAGGGAAAGCAATCTCAGGGATGTTGGAAGACTTCCCGAAGAAACTGGAAGGTAAGATACAATATCCAAACGCATCCCAGGAGTTGGTGTAGAGTTCAGTGTCGAGCATGTGCTTAGCATTCCCAAAGCACTCGATTCAGTACCAGACCAAAAAGAAAAAAATTGACTTCCTATAAAGCCATATAAATAAGGGGCACTGATGCAAAGCTGAAAACCTGGCTCAAATGTGTAGAATAAAGAGCCCTGGTGTAGACCTGTATTCATTTGATTTGCAGGAAAAGAGGGAGGTACCACTGAGATTCAAGAGCAAAACAGTAACCCTGTCAATGAATGCTACTGGGTCAGTGGGATACCCATTTGAGGAGAATAAACTTTAACCTCTATCTCACACATGTTAAAAATCATAAAGATGAATTCTATAAGAGAAGTAATATTAGTAAGCCGAAATAGGGATTTCCAACTCTTGTACCCTTGCAGGAACATCAATCAGAACAGCTAAGTGCTCCTAGTAAGAGGTGCTAGACCTAGAAGAGGGTATATAAATAAAAAGTACATGCTAAATAAAATATGAATGAAACATTCACACCACCCACAACACCCCTGCCAGACACTAGAGCAGCAGCCATGAATCCAAGTCCTCGGATCATCTCTGCAGACAGGCTTAAAGCAAAAACCAAGGACCCAGACCCAAACCTGTAAAATTTGGTGTCAGCTAGTCCCATAACCCACAGAATGCAGGCCTGTACTTAAGATCCATAATCTAAGACCTGTCCAGTCATTTCAGCTTCTAAGAAGGTCCTTTGGTTGCAGGTATCAGGCTCCTCTCTGTGGACCCAGGTATTAGTCCAGTGGCCTATACACCTTTCTAGTCTGCTCAATGCTCTAGCAGAATGTTCATTTGTGGATCCAGTGAAACCACCCACCGCGATCTCTGGATTGATTGGCTGTTGAAACACCCTCTCTGCTAACACTAGTCTTTAAAGACAAGAAGAGGTACCCACCTCTTGTAAGACTCCGGCTCTGATGCAGACCGTCAGAACCTTGAACCATCAGGGAAACAGGGTAGCACTACAAGGACAAAGCATCAGAAACTGACCCTAAAGAGACGGAACTCTGCCAACCTCTTGACACATCATTCTAAATAAGCATCTTGAGCAAGCTTCTGGAGAGCAGATTGTCAACCAAATCAAAACCAGAAAAGCAATATGCAGAGTAAAGAAGAAATTCAACTAAGAGACAGAGAGCAAGAAAAGAAACAAAGCTGGAATTCAAGGGTCAAGGACTATGGTGACACAAGTAGACAGTCCAGAGAAACAAACAACCACAGAGCCAAGAGAAAAGAGAGCCCCAGCAAGCACCAGGACTTGTGGTGTTCAGAATTATTAACTGGAAAAACATAACAGCAACAAAAAGGGGGTTAAAAAAATGAAGAATACCTACTTGCCTTATGGGATACAGCCAAGAAAGATACTGTATGCATTAGAAAAAGCCCAGAGGGAGGATAAGTTGGGAAGATGAAAACTTTTTCAAAATAATAATAATATAATTATAATAATTATAATAATAAAGCTTGCTCCCTAACTTTTCGGGAGGAAGTGAACATTGAAATTTATAAATATGGCACTGTAAACCCAGTCAAAAATCCATATCTGGGTAGGTCATATGCCCAAGAGGAAAACATACACTGCTGTTTGGCTAACTTGACATAGCACCAAACTGCCTTCTCAATAGTTGTTTATACTAACATTGCTATATCATATATCATACTTTATAGAGAAATGCTACTTTCAACCTTAGTCAAAGAAGCTTCTCTTTGCAGTGAGCTGCAGTGAATGCAGATAACCATGGCTATTGAAGGCACTGGGAATAAATGACAGCCGAGTGCTCAGCCCTTAAACAAGGCTTTTTATACCACCGTGGTAAAGCTCGGGAATGTAACAGAGGAGAAAACAAACAAAAACAATAGTAGAGCCCGAAGACAAGGTGAAGCGTTGATCGATGCATGATGGCCACCACCATGATGGCCTCACAGTAGCTGGAGCAAGACTGGGTCTGTCAACAGTCAATCATAGGTCTAGGAGGGTCTTATGGGGCCCTTCACTTCCCTGATGGACTATTGGCTACTGATGGATTTTAGGGGTGGTCATTGTCTTCACTTGTGTACCCTCCGGTGAGCCCATTGTGCTCCAATAGACATTACAGAGTCGCACAAACAGCCCAGGTTAAAACCAATGAGTCACAAAACAAAACCAAAAGGCATGAATGTGGGAAAGGAACTTGGGGTAGAAGCAAGAACATGAGGGAAAAAGGACAGGGGTGAGAAGAGTCAGAATACATTATATACCTGCATGATGTATATAATGCAAACAGCAAACTTAGTCCATACAATTAGATCTGTAAATCTCAAAGAATTCCAAAAAGATTATTATAGAAAGCTTTCCTGTGAAACATTAAAATCAAATTTTCAAAAATCAAAAGTGAAGGTAAAATTCTAAAAACAGATCTCACACACCAGCCAGAACAAGTGAGTGATCTAGCTACCATTGGAACTGCACCCGCACCATTCCCAAGCACATATCACCCCAGCTAGTTGGCTCCCAGCCCCACAACTGGGCTTCTGCCCCCAACCCTAGAAGACTTTCTCCAAACAGGCCCAGGCCACAAAAGCCAGAATGTGTGAGTGACCTGCCTGTCAAAAGAACTGTACCCCTTGCTAGATTCTGTCCCCCTGAGAACCTTCGCCAGGCCAATGCCACCCCAGGTTGTCGCTGACCTTAATGAGGCTGGGCCCTACCCCCAACTCCAGCAGACTTCCACCACTGAGGTACAGACCACACTAACCAAACCACCCTCACCAGCCAATAAGTGTCCCTTCCCCAGAATTCCAGCAGACTCCATGGGCCCAGACACACTCCACACCAGCTGGGGGAACAGACAGCATAGGCCCATGTATAGTCCACATCATTCTAAAGAACAGCCCAACAGCTCTACCTGAGGCCAGGCTCATCCTTGGTACTCCAAAAGAAGGGTCAGGCTTTATTGGAGGCCAGGCTGGGTCTAGAGACCCAAAAAGACTTCGACTTTACCAGAGGCCAGATCCGATCAAGGGGTGCAAGGACCCCAAAACCTCAGCATAGAGATCCACCCTACTGGACCTGAAGACTCATCAGTCACCAGAATCTTTGTCCATTTGGGCCAGAAGATGAGAAACAAAACAGAAATCAAGGAACAAAACACTTGCCCAATAAAGACAAACGCAGGAATCAACACCTTGACTTATAATCACCCCAAATCCAGATGGCTAAATGCCATTGTAAGAAAACAATCAGTAGCAGAAAGGAATGCCAGTACCCAGCTATCCTATGACAACAAGACCTGAAAATTCCAATGCGTCTGAAGCACAAGAAAAACACCTTAAAAATAACTTTATGGACCACCCTGCAAGCAGACAAGATACCTACCTCCAGGTATGGCCAGCCTTCCCGCACAAAGCCAGCAAACTACATAGGTCCAGGCGCAAACAACACCAGTTGGAAAAACAGGTGAGTGACTGATCTCTCAGCTGGACTTTCCCAAAGTCCAGACCTCAACTAAACCACAGAGCACATCCTGTGTCCCTCCTTTTCCCATCCCAGCACCAGCAAGGCTGTTGGACCCTGTCCCCACCTCTGGTGGAACTGTTCTGCTGCAGTCCCCAGGGACCTGTAAGTAGGTAAGTGGAGACACCTGCCTCCAGCCCGAGCCCCCGTCCCCCGCCACTCACTGTATGATGTCCCACCAAGACCCACTCCTCCACCCAATCCCACGCACCTGAACATCTTCCCTGACCCCGTGGTCAGCCCTCCCCCACTGCCCCAGCAGACTACCTAGGCACAGGTGCAAACTTCAACAGCTGAAAGAACAGCCACAGCCACACCAGTTGGAAGCTGAGTAAACACCGGTGGAAGAATACTTTCAACAAAAAAAAGAACAACATGGCACCAACGGAACCCAGTGATCCTACAACAGCAAAACCTGAACATTCCAGTGTAGCTGAAACACAGAAAATGAACCAAATCGATAAACACAAAGGGAGAACTTTATGAAGATGATAGGAGCTCTTAAAGAGGAAATGAAAAATTCCCTGAAAGAAGTTGAGGAAGCAACCACCAGACAGACTCACAGGCCCCACTTGCCCCTGTAGGAAGAGTGAGCACTGGAGCCACAGGTCTTTCCTGCAATGATTGGAGGAAGAGAAAGGTAGACAGCAATGGAAGAATACATTCAACAACATAAACAGCAATATGGCAGCACCAGAAACTAGTGGTTCTACAACAGCAAGGCCTGAAAATCCCAACATAGACTAAGTAGAAGAAAATGACCTTAAAAATAACTTTATGAAGATGAAGAGGCTCTTATAGAGGAAATGAAAAATTCCCTTAAAGAAATGGGGGGAAAGACAAACAGAAAATTGTGAGGAATCAATAAACCCCTTAAAGAAAGCCAAGAAAACAAAGAAACAATAATCGAACAAGTGAAGGAAACAGTTCAAGGCTTAAAAATTGAAATAGAAGCAATAAATAAAACACAAATCAAGGGAAATCTGGAAATGGGAAATCTGGGTAAGTGAACAAGAACTACAGATGCAGACATAACCAACAGAATGCAAGATATGGAAGACAGACTCTCAGCCATTGAGAATACAATAGAGGAAATAGATTCATGAGTCAAATAAAACGTTAAATCCAACAGATTTTTAAGTTTAAGGGTTATTAATTTTTAAATTGTTTAAATTGTTAATTGTTTAATTTTTATTGAACTATATGTTTTTCTCCACTCCACTTCCCTCCTTCCCTCCCCTTCTACCCTCTCCCATGGTCCCCATGCTCTCAATTTACTCAGGAGAGCTTGTCTTTTCCTACTTCCTATGCAGATTAGATCCATATATGTCTCTCTTAGGGTCTTCTTTGTTGTCTAGGTTCTCTGGGATTGTGAATTGTAGGCTGGTTTTCTTTGCTTTATGTCTAAAAACCATTTATGAGCAAGTACATATGATATCTAGAAAACATCACAGACCTCAAAAGAACAATATTCAATTTCATATGGAAAAGCAAAAACCCAGGATAGTCAAATCAATCCTGTGCAATAATGAACTTCTGGAAAAAATCCCTGACTGCAAACTCTACTACAGAGCTACAATAATGAAAATAGCCCACACCTTTAATCCCAGCACTTGGGAGGCAGAAGAGGCAGGCGGATCTCTGTGAGTTCGAGACCAGCCTGGTCTACAGAGCTAGTTCCAGGACAGGCTCCAAAGCCACAGAGAAACCCTGTCTCGAAAAACCAAAAAAAA
>NW_026067939.1:4389449-4406949 GCF_014885135.2 Alexandromys fortis
GATGAAAGGAGACAGAGACAGAGACCCACATTGGAGCACCGGACTGAAATCTCAAGGTCCAAATCAGGAGTAGAAGGAGAGAGAGCACAAGCAAGGAACTCAGGACCGCGAGGGGTGCACCCATACACTGAGACAATGGGGATGTTCTATCAGGAACTCACCAAGGCCAGCTGGCCTGGGTCTGAAAAAGCCTGGGTCAAAATTGGTCTCGCTGAACATAGCGGACAATGAGGACTACTGAGACCTCAAGAACAATGGCAATGGGTTTTTGATTCTACTGGACCTATTTGTTTCGTGGGAGCCTAGGCAGTTTTGTGGATGCTCACCTTACTAGACCTGGATGGAGGTGGGTGGTCCTTGGACTTCCCACAGGGCAGAGAACCCTGATTGCTTTTTGGGCTGAGGAGGGAGGGGGACTTGATTGGGGGAGGGGGAGGGAAAGGGGAGGCGGCGGTGGGGAAGAGACAGAAATCTTTAATAAATAAATAAATTAATTTAAAAAAAAAGTTCAAACCTAAGAATAATAGGAATAGAAAAAGAAGAATACCAGTTCAAAGGCACAAAAAAAATCTATTCAATAAAATCGTAGAAGGAAACTTTCTCAACCTAAAGAAAGATATGCTTATGAAGTTACAAGAGGTTTACAGAACATCAAATAAACTGGACCCAAAAAAATCCCCTTGCCATGTAATGTTTAACATACAGAATTAAACAATAACATACAGAATAAAAAAAAGAATATTAAGGGCTGCAAAGGAAAAAGGCCAAGTAACATAAACAGGCAGACCTTTCAGAATTACACTTGACTTCTCAAAAGAAAACTCTGGAAGCCAACAGGTCCTAGACAGTATTCTGCAGACATTAAGAGACCACGGATATCAACCCAGACTAATATACCCACAAAGATTTTATCACATCTATGGTGATAAGAATCACCATAGATGAAGAAAACAAGATATTTTGTGACCAGATGTAAACAATACCTATCTACAAATCTAAACCTACAGAAGGTACTAGAAGGAAAACTCCAAGGTACGGAAGGTAGCTGCACCCATAAGAACACAGGCAATAGATAAACTCACACCAGCAAACCCCAAAGAAAAGAAACACACAAACACTACTACCACCAACAACAAAAGCAAAAAAATAACAGGAATTAACAATCACTGGCCTTTAATATCTCTTAATATCAATGGACTCAATTCACCTCTAAAAGACACAGGCTAACAGAATGGGTATAAAGCAGAACCCATCCTTCTGCTACATACAAGAAACAAACCTAAACCTCAAAGACAGACATTACCTTAAAGGGTTGAGAAAAATATTTCCAATCAAATGGACCTAAGAAACAAGCAGGTGTAGCTATCCTAATATCTAAGAAAATAGACTTCAAACTAAAATCAATCAAAAGAGACAAAGAAGGACATTTCATATAAGTCACAGGGAAAAATCATCAATAGGAAATCTCAATACTGAATATCTATGCCCCAAATACAAGGTCATATGTAAAAGAAACACTTCTAAAGCTTAAATCACACATTAAACCCCCACACTAATAGTGGGAGACTTCAACACTCCACTCTCACCACTGGACAGGTCTTCCAGACAGAAAATTGACAGAGAAATAAGTGAACTAGCAGATGTTATGACTCAAATGGACTTAACAGACATCTGTAGAACATTCCATCCAAATATAAAAGAATATACCTTCTTCTCAGCACCTCATGGAGCCTTCTTAAAAACTGACCACATACTAGGTAACAAAGCCAACATTAAAAAATACAAAAAAAAATGGAATAACCCATGTATCTTATCAGATCGCCATGGGCTAAAGTTAGAGTTCAAAAACAACAATAAATGCAGAAAGCCTACAAAAACAATGAAGTTGAACAATGCTCAACTGAATTATCACTGAGTCAAGGAAGAAATAAAGAAAGAAATTAAAGACTTTCTAAAATTCAATGAAAATGAAGGCACAGCATACCCAAACTTATGGGACACTATCAAAACAGTGCTAAGAGGAAAGTTCATAGCACTAAATTTCTACATAAAGAATGTGGAGCAAGCTCACCCTAGTGATTTAGCAGTATACATGAAAGCTCTAGAACAGAAAGAAGCAAACTCACCCAAGAGCAGTAGGTGCCAGGAAATAATGAAATTAGAGCTGAAATCAATAAAATAGAAACAAAAAGAACAATACAAATAATTAATGAAACAAAGAGTTATGTCTTCAAGAAAATCAAGAAGATACAAACCCTTATCCAAATAAGCCAAAAGACACAGATAGAATATCCAAATTAATAAAAACAATAATGAAAAGGGGGACATAAGAACAGACACTGAAGAAATCTAGAAAATCATCAAAAATCTGTACTCTTAGATTGGAAAATCTAAAAGAAATGGAAATTTTTCTGGATAGGTACCACTTACCAAAATTAAATCAAGACCAAATAAACAATTTAAACAGACCTATAACCCTAAGGAAATAGAAAAAGTCAGTAAAAATCTTCCAAACAGAAAAAGCCCAGGGCCAGATGGTTTCAGTGTAGAATTCTATCAGGATTTCAAAGAAGAGCTAAAACCAATACTCCTCAAATTGTTCCACATAATAGAAACAGAAGGAATAATGCCAAATTCTTTTTATGAGAATTGGTACACAAACAAAACAAAGATGCAACAAAGAAAGAGAATTACACACCAATTTCCCTCATGAACATTGATGCAAAAATACTCAATAAAATCCTAGCAAACTGAATGCAAGAACACATCCAAAAAAATCAGCCACTGTGGTTATATAGGCTTTATTCCAAAGATGCAGAGATGGTTCAACATACCAATATTTGTCAATGTAATCCACCATATAAACAAACTGAAAAAAAAGCATATGACCAAAATATGACACCCCTTCATGATTAAGGTTCTGGAAAGAACATGAATACAAGGAATATACCTAAACATAAAAAAAGCAATATACAGCAAGCTGACAGCCAACATCAAATTATACTCAAAGTTATACCACTAAAATCAGGGACAAGACAAGATTGTCCATTCTCTCCACATCTATTCAATATAGTACTAGAGATTCCAGCTAGATAAATAAGGCAATAAGAGGATATCAAGGAGATCCCAGTTGGAAAGGAAAAAGTCAAACTGTCACTATTTGAAGATGCTATGATAGTATACATAAGTGGTCCCAAAAACTCTACCTGAGAACTCGTACATCTGATTAATAACTTCAGTAATATAACTGGATACAAGATTAATTAAAAAAATCAGTAGTCCTTCTATATACAAATGTTAAATGGACTGAGAAAGAAACAAAGAAACATTACCCTTTACAATAGTCACAAATAATATAAAATATCTTAGGGTAACACTAACCAAAGGTGAAAGACCTATCTGACAAGAATTTTTAGTCTTTGAAGAAAGAAACTGGGGAAGAGATAAGAAAATGGAAAGATCTCCCATGCTCATGGTTCGGTAGGATTAACATAGTAAAAATGGCAGTCTTACTAAGGGCAATCTACAGATTCAATGCAATGCCCATCAAAATTCCAACACAATTCTTCTCATAACTTGAAAGAATAATATTCAACTCATAGGGAAAAACAAAAAAAAATCCAAGATAACTAACACGATCCTGTACAACAAAGAAAATTCTGGAGGTATCATCGTTATCCCTGACCTCAAGTTCTACTACAGAGCTATAGTAATGAAAACAGTTTGGTACTGGCATAAAAATAGACATGTGAATCAATGGAATCAAATTGAACACCCTGACATATATCCACACACCTATGAAGCGCCTGATTTTTGACAGAGAAGCCAAAAATATACAATGGAAAAAAAGAAAGCATCTTCAACAAATGGTGCTTCTATAACTGGATGATGGTGTGTAGAAGAATGCAAATAGATCTATATCTGTCACCCTGAAGGAAACTCAAGTCCAAGTCAATCAAAGATCTCAACATGAATCCAGTCAAACTGAGCTGATAGAAGAGAATGGGTAGTAGACTTGAATGCCTTGGCACAGGAGACAACAACTTGCTGAATATAACACTAGCAGCACAGACACTGAAATCCACAATAAATGGGACCTCTTGAAACTGAAAAGCTTCTGTAAGGCAAAGGACATGGTCAGCAAGACAAAACAACAGCCTACAGAATGGGAAAAGATCTTTACCAACCCCTCATCTGACAGAGGAATGATGTCCAAAATATATAAAGAACTAAGAAACTAGACATTGAAATACTAAATAGACCCATTTAAAAAATGGGGTACAGATTTAAACAGAGAATTCTCAACAGAAGAATCTTGAATGGCCAAGATACACTTAAAGAAATGTTTGGAATCCTTAGCTATCAGGGAAATGCAAATCAAAATGACTCTGAAATGCCATTTTACACCTGTCAAAATCAAAGATCAAAAATACTAATAATAACAGCCTATGTCAGAGATAATGTGGAATAAGAGTAACACTCTTCTGGTGCTTGTGGGGGTGCAAACTTGTACACCCACTTTGGAAATCAGTATGGCATTTTCTCAGAAAATTGGAAATCAATCTACCTCAAGTTTGATATGCCCTGCTTTGCTGATACCCATGGGAGGCCTACCCCTTTCTGAGATAATACAGAGGAGGGATGAGTTGAAGGGACTGAAGGGGAGATGGGGAGGGTGTAAGAGGAGAGGAGGAAGTGGAGACTGGGGTCAGGATGTAAAATAAATAAATAAAAGAAAGAGCGCAGAACTCATAGAATTCAGAGTTGGCAAAGGAGACGAAATCATAAAGAAGGAATAAATGAGATGGAGGAGAAAAACAATAAAAAAAGATCACGGAATCTGGTCTGGAGAATGGCTCAATTGATGGAACCTTGTCTTATAAGTGCCAGCACCTGTGTTCAATACCTAACATACATGTGAGAAGCTACGTGTGGGAGTACATACTTGGAATCCCAGTGCCAGGGAATCAGAAATAGGAAGGGTGGTCCTTGGGACTTGCTCATATACCAACCTGATATATTTGGTAAGCTTCAGACCAATGAGAGACCTTGACTCAAAGGTCATGGACCATTTCCCTGAGGATGATGCCCACGGCTTCCACACATATGAGCAAATATATATGTGTACCTGCACATACACAAGGATGTACATAAAAGAATACACATACATTATTTTTTAAAAAAAATAGTAAATCTGACTTGATTTCGAAAAGATAAACTGGAAAGCCTTTAGTGATAGGAAGACAAAAAGAGGAGACTAACATTATCATTGTAAAGAAAGACATTAGAACTGATAGCACAGGATTAAAATGGATCAGAAGAGACCAATATGAACAACAAAAAACTTAACATCCCAGAAATTAATAAATTCCTAGAAACATACAATCATAATATAATGCCAATATAAATAGAATACAAAGCCAACAGTTAAATACATATATTTATGATCAGGTTATTTTTAACAAGAGCCAAGAATAATAAAAGAAAATGATGTTATAAGAGGGCAGCTCATGTGCTTAATTCCTAGAATAATCCATGCAGAAAGAGAAAAGTCTACATAGGTTAACACTGAGCACAGAGACTGAACTGTAGAATGTCCCAACAAAGAAAAGTCCAGGACCTGATAGCTTCACTGGTAAATTTAATTAGATATTTCAAAACAAATTAATAACAGTACTTCTCAAAGTTTTCCAAGTAATTTAAAAGGAAAAAACATCCCATCCGGGAGTGGTCATGTATGCCTTTAACCCCAGCATTAAGGTGACAGAGGCAGACTGATCTCAGTGAGTTCGAAGCCAGCCTAAGTCTACTTAGTGAATTCCAGGTGAGGGATACAGAGTGAGACCCTGTCTCAAAAAAAAATTCTTTTAAGAGAAGAAATATTCCCAAACTTATTTTTTTCTAAGAATGATCCTGATACCAAAACAAGATAATAACACTACAATAAAAGAGAATTTCAGGTCACAAAGTACAGAAAACCAACTCAACAGCATTGCAAGAGGCTCACACTGTGACTATGATCAATTTCTGACCTGCAAGGATGCCTCAGTGTACAAACTCAGTCAATGGCAGACACCCTACTAATAAGGACACCTCAACATACAAAACTCAGTTAATGACAGACAGCCTACTAACAAGGATGCCTCAACATACAAACTCAGTCAGTTGTAGACATCCTCATAATAAGGATGCCTCAACATACAAACTCAGTCAATGGCAGACAGCCTACTAATAGGGATGCCTCAACATACAAACTCAGTCAGTTGTAGACATCCTCATAATAAGGATGCCTCAACATACAAACTCAGTCAATGGCAGACAGCCTACTAATAGGGATGCCTCAACATACAAACTCAGTCAATGGCAGACAGCCTACTAATAGGGATGCCTCAACATACAAACTCAGTCAGTTGTAGACACCCTCATAATAAGGATGCCTCAACATACAATTTCAGTCAATGGCAGACAGCCTACTAATAAGAATGCCTCAACATACAAAACTCAGTCAATGATAGGCAACTAGGCAACCTACTGATAGAATGAAGGGTTCTGATCCCGGGGCATCTCAGTGGAAAGAGAGAAAGCATCTGGCATATTTGGTAGACTTTCATGTTTAAAAAAACAATGTATCACATCAGATTAGCTAAAGAAGGAATGTCACTGACTGTAATAAAGGCTATTTAGGACAAGTTCATACCCAACACCACCCTAAAGAGTGAAAAGTTCAAAGCTTCCCTGAGATCAGAGACAAGGGCTGAATCCCACTTTTACCAAATCACACATGAAAAAGTAAAGTTAGACCTGTTTCTGAAGACATGATCTTACATACAGAAAAACCTAATGCTCACCCAGAAAAACAATTAGCACAAATAAATCAGTTCAGTAAAATTGCAGTATACAAATCAACATATAAAAGAAGTCAACTGTGAAAAAAAATTTAAAAACTTTAAAAAGTAAAAAGAAACAAAAAAGTCAGTAGTGTTTCTATTCTATACACTTAAGGCTAAGTATCCAAAATCAAAGAAAAAAAAATCCCATTAGTATGATGGCATTAAAAAAAAAAACATACTCAAGACTAAATTTAACCAAGGAGATGAAAGGAGCGTGTGCTCAAAACTGCTAAACTTAGACTAAAGGCTTAACTCAATGGTAAGAGTTTGTCTGGCCTGTGTGAAGAGGCCTGGATTAAATCCCAGGCTCTATGAAGCAAAAAATAAACTATAAAATGCTGGTAAACAGAATTTAATAAAACAGAAATATATGGAAAGGCATCCCAGATTATTTGTGCATGAGAAGAATTAATACAGTCAAAAATATTTATAGTACCCAAACAATCTACAGATCCAACGTAAGTCCTAGCAAAATTTCAATGCCATCTTTCACAAGAGGTATGAGAGGAGGGATCCTAACACGCATATGGAACCATAAAAGGTTCTGAAGAGCCAAAGCAACCTTGAGCAAGCAGAAAGCAGCTGGAGGAATCAGGATACCTGATCTCAAATAGAATTCAAAGCTACAGTAATCAAACCGGTAGAGCACTGGCATTAAACAGAGAACAGAATACAGAGCCAATACCTGAATAGAAATATTTCTGATCAGGTTATCTTTTAAAGGGGGCCAAGAACAAACAATAAGAAATAGCGTTATGAGAAGACAGCTCACATGCATGACTGAGGTGCACCTTTAATTTCCACAAGGCTCAGAAGTCCTAAAACTAGGCCTTAAGTCAAGACCTCAGCCTATGAAATTCCTAATTGGAGACACAGAGTTAAATTTCTTAATATTCATCTAGACCTTGGATTTTTTTCTCAGATATGATCCCAAAAGTACCAATGACAAAATCAAGCAACGACAAATGAGATTGTGTGTTCCAAAAAGCTCCTGCTCAACAAAAGAAGCAACAAAAAGACTAAAATGACAGCCCACAGGACGACGGAAAGACATTTCCAACTCTATATTTGATAAAGGATATCAAACACATAAAAAACTCAATACAAGAAAACAACCCATATGAAAAATGGGCAAAAGACCTACATAGCTTTCTTAAATGGGTGGGTGGGTGGATGGGTGGATGGATGGATGGATGGACAAACGAACAGATAGATAGATGATAGATTTGTTTTGAGAGAGAAAGAGAGGGGTGAGGGAGAGAGCTTGGATTTTGTTTCTTGGAACAGAGTCTCACTCTGTAACCCAACCTGAGCCTAAATTCACAGCAATCCTCCTGCTTCAGTCTCCCAAGTGCTGAGATTATAGGCACAAACAACTCACAGCCCAAACACTATTTTAGAGACTCCTACAGGTCAATAAGGAAAAAGACAGACAGCTCAACTTTTGACACGGAGGCAGATTTGAAGAGGATTTCAGTAAGAAAGAGAGTACCCAAGTGGCTCGTGGGCATGTTAGAGATGGTAGGCGCTGTAGTCATCACTGATCACGAAAGAGATGCAGCTGTGAATCACACTGAGCCATGATTACACCTGCATCAGACTAAAAGGACTAAAACCAAAAGAACTGACAACTGCAAGTGAGACTTTTATGGAGTAAGTTAAGCGTCGTGGTCTTGGTAAGTGCTCAAAAAATAAAAGTGCTGAAGGCTTAGTCCCCACCTTGTGTGACACTAATACAAGGTGGTGAAAACCTCTAGAAGGTATGGATTAATGGAAAGAAATTAAGTCATTTCAGCTGCACCCTTGAATAGAATACTGGGACCCTCACCCCTCCCTGTGTCTGGTTCTTGGCCACCATGAGGTGAAAGGGCTGTTCTGCTACTTGTTCCCATCACGATAACCCATGTTATCAAAGGCCCAAAGCAACAAGGCCAAATGTAATGATATTTCATTTGTATTTTAATAAATAAAGCGTACCCAAAGTTCAGAGAGTAAAATAGCGACACTGATCAGCCTTACAGACCAGGCAGTGGTGATACACTCCTTTAATCCCAGTAGTCACACTAGTTTACCATAGAAACTGGGCAGTAGTGGTGCACACCCTTAATCCCAGAACTACAGAGGAATATAAGGCAGGAGGAGACAGATCTTACATAGTATCATTCTGAGATTCCTGGAGACAGGATGGCCATTTCGGACTGAGGTAGAGGTAAGAGCCAGCGGCTGGCTGTTATGCTTATTTGACCTTCAGGTTGAACTCCAAATTCTGTCTCTGTGTTATTATTAATCATGTTACAGCCAAACAGCAATAGATCAAATACTCGAAAATCATGTGCTGAAACCAACTATTTCTTCTGTTTGGTTTTTGCCTTGCTGTTTTTTGAAACAGGGTCTCATTATGTAGCTCTGGCTGTCCTAAAACTCACTCTGTAAACCAGGCTGGCCTTGAACCCACAGAGATCCACCAAGGCTGGGATTAAAGATGTGCACCTCCGTGCCCAGCCTATTTCTTCTTTTAAAAGTTGATTTTTCTCGGATATTCTGTCACAGTAACAGATAGTGGACCAACATAGTCCCATGTATGTTTCCTGAGACATGGTACAAAGGAACTATTACTGTTAGAACTGCCCTATATTCTGCTCTATGATTATACACACATATGAGTATATAAAAAGTCTTCTAGTTATGCGGTTAATATTATGTACTCCACTGTAAGTTATACTTCAACAGGGAAGTAAGTGATAAGTAAAAACATTACTAGACTCTTCACAACTGTGTTCATACAGGAGAGGGACTATAATTTTTTTTCTGTATTAACTTGCCTGTTTGGCAAGTCAAAATTACCAAAGTCTCAAAAATGCAAGAAGGGTAGTTTGCATCCTTAAGTGTCTTCTTGAATGGTGAGAGAACCTCCAAAATCATTGGAAGTAGCAATTCAGTAGTGTATAAGTCCCTACTGAGTAACACGAAGTTCTGATGTAAGCAGGGCTTAATCCTGTCCTGACTGTTACACTGACTGCCGTTCTGTTCTCCACAAATCCCCAGACATCGGAACCTTTCCTGTCACACCGGAAATCATTTCAGTCTGGCCTCAAAAGAACAAGCCTAACATTCTAGATCTGTTTTGTTTGGAGAAAGAAAACATAAAAGGAAAAGAAAAGTTACGGATGTGGCTAGCGATAGCAGATAATAGAAGTTAACAAAGGGTTATGGATCATGTTCTGAAAGGGGCTAAAAGGAAAATAAATAAGAACTCACTTGTATTTGACTCAGTCTATAAGGGAATATTAAACAAGTTCTGTTCGATTTCAATTCTCTTTAATTGTGGCATATTTACTGCACTCTGAATTGTCTTTAATTAGAAAAAGATGAAACAACGTCAAAACACTGGTTCTGAATCCTGAAATGATGATATAGATGCCCTGCTCTAATAATTTTGCCAGAAGTTTCCAAGTCCCCGCATAAAGAAAGCATGGTGTTTAAATACAACTGAAACGTGTGAACGAAGCCCCACATTGTATAAGCTTTAGCTCCTCTCAAGCGTAAGACTTTGAGTGGCAAACTTCCAAAGAAAGTTCAGCAGAATTGGCAAGGCGTGCTAGAGCGGTGCCAAGGCCTTTCACATTGCATTTAATCACAAGCACGCCGCAATGAAGAAGACGTTACCCCTACTTAATCATAAAGAACTTAGAGTCGGAGGCTGAGGAGCATGTGGGCAGTCACGTGGCTGGAAGGCTCATTCCAGGACACGACTCGAGGTCTCCCCTCCTTGAGAGCCCACCCCACTGTCCACTCAGGCCAAGAAGATGGCAGAGGCTCCCACTTAATTTGAAAATAAATTGGTGAAAGTTGCAGCGTCCCAGAGCAATTAGAGCCATACAGCATTGGCTGCGAGGGGCACATCTGCATGTCATCCCAGCATCTTGTGGTTTGGGAAGAATTATCTCTCTTCCCAGGATAAGCAAATACCAGGTCTATGACATGCTATGCATCTTCCAGAGGGCATCAACATGTCCCCCTTGTTTCTTCATTTCTCCGACTGTCAGACATAATGAAAACAGATACAGCTTACCAGGACGGGCTTCTCTGTTTCCACCAGAGCCTATAAAGCTTAATTGACAACCAGGAGATGATTAAAAATTAAAGAATGATAAAAGTTAAATGTTTTCAATACATTCAGAGAAACCACAGGTAAATGTAAATCACAGAGATAAGCGGGGAACGGACAGCTGTTTAATGGAACCCTCCATCCCACAATAAATCAAGTGAGCCAAACGTGGAGACTTCCTCGCCCACGGCAGCAGTCTGAGGCTCCTTCAGTTGCGTTCACACTAGCATTCATCGCCCAGAGACGGCTGATCCAGTGGAGGCCAAACTTGTGGCTGGAGAGTTACGCAAGTCTCATCAGGCCCTGGCCCTCGGAGCATCACAGAGGGGTTCCTGGGAAGGACGGCAAGCGAACTCAACCCTGGGAACTCAGTCTGATCAACACGCAAATCACTTAGCAATCATTATCATAATTACTGCTAAATTATTGTTGCACTGGGGGATGGAAGGAAAGTCTATTTTTGCACTCTGGTTTCACCGAAGCTTCCAGGATGACTATTTCAATTTCCAGAATAAATAATTTCCTTTCCCACGATTATCTCAGAAACGCAGAGCCTTCCCTTGTGACTTTTAATTCTAGTTCTCTAATCAAAATTTTGAGCAGCCTTGGGCAAGGCATAGAAGTGCTCAACGACTCAACTCCTTTAGTTGTTAAACAGCAATAATGGTACCTGCTGTCTACAGGCAGGAAGACTCATTGCTTAAAGATTGCCAAACATTTTGAAAAAGCAATAGCTGCTGGGTGGTGCCATCTTAAGGGACAGTGACTGCGAACAGTGTCACTGATTCTCTTCTTGACCTCTTTCCAGTATGTTCTACAGTTTCCTCTGCATGTTAAAGTTCCTCAGTTCCTTCCCCCTTCAGAGCTAACCCATACCTGAGCCCTAGCCAGCCCACCTGCCCGCCTCTCCCCGATGGGGTTGACTGGCCTGTCCTGAATTCATGCATTTAATGTCAACGTGTCCCCCTGTCTCAAGCATAGGAAGCCATGTCTGCCTTGGCCCCACTGACTTACCGGTGAGTAACACAGTGTCTGGCACACGGAAAAGCATCAAATATTATTTCGTTTATTTATTCATGGAACATATTTAGAATCTAGAAAAGTGTATTTAATCACTCCTGGTTTCTGTGGTTTTTTTTTTTCATTTGTAAAAGAGACCAGCATCCCTTCAGTGTAAGATTTTAGGGTCCTGACTACGATGAGCATCTTCACACTGACCTTGAACTCTTCTGTCCTTTCATTGAGCCACTTGACTACCAAGGTCACTGTGGTGGCCAACTTTATAGCATCCTTATCTGGACCATAGTGTCCAGATAGTGTAAGTCAACCGCTTTTCTGAGTGTGTCTGTGAGGGAGGTTTGGGTGAGATTAACATGTAAATGATAGGATGGGGCGGGGGGGGGGATGCGGGGGAGAGAGAGGAGAGGGGGAACTGGGATTGGTATGTAGAAAATAAACAATAAATAAATAAATAATAAATCTGGGCTCAGAGCAGACAGACCTTCCTAATATGGGTGGTCTCTAGTCAGTCACAGCTTGGACAGAACAGAAGGCTCAACCACCCTCAAGTAAGAGCTCTCCAGCAGAGAACCACTGGCCTTACCCACAATGTGAGCTCCTGCTGGTTCCTCAGCTAGGACAGACAGACAGACAGATTCAATTAGTTCCCTCTCTGTTAAGAATGTCATGTCCATTCCAGTGGCTCTTCCTGTTTCAAGAAAGCAGTGGAGCTCCGCTCCAAACCAGGACAGATTGAGGACCCAAATTAGGGTACCTAAAGAGAGTTGACTCTGCCGGGCGGTGGTGGCACACGCCTTTAATCCCAGCACTTGGGAGGCAGAGGCAGGCGGATCTCTGTGAGTTCGAGGCCAGCCTGGTCTACAAGAGCTAGTTCCAGGACAGGCTCCAAAGCTACAGAGAAACCCTGTCTCGAAAAAAAAAAAAAAATCACAAAGAGAGTTGACTCTGAGTACCTGTCTGAGTCAGCCACTCTACTGACAGGCTGGCCAGGGTCAGTCATGATGGTCTCGCCTTTCTCCACCAGCCTCCAGGCTGGAGCCGACCTACAGCTGATGAGCTGTGAGCAGTCCCTTGGGCAGTCCGTGGGTATGATTCAGCTTCCCACTGCCATGGTGGCTCACTGCTTGCTCAGATAGCCAGAGACCTTGCGAGGCTCCTTCTGAGCACCAAAAATTCTGCCGCTCAGCTTCAGCCCAGAGCAGTAGTCTGTGCCAGCTGCCAATGATACCCTCAGAACAAAACTCTCTGAGCCTGTGTCTGAAGCTTTCTGTCTGTGGTAGATTTCCTCTCCTTCCCCTACTGTGGCCTGCAAAATGAAGTGCCACAGTAGATCTTTAGCTGAGTCCCATGGAGACTCCCTCCATATGTAGGAGACAGTGGGAATCCTGCTTGGACTTCTCCAAGCCCCTGGCAGTGGGACCAGGATCTATGCCCAGTGGCTATAAGGAAGCCCTCTAACAAAAGCACCTTAGGGAGCTGGAGAAATGGCTCCGTGGTCAAGAATGCTTGCTACTTTTCCTGAAGTCCCAGAGGAGTCACACCAGGTGGCTCACAACCACCTGTAATTCCAGCACCAGGAGATCTGATGCCCTCTTCTGGCTTACAAAGACATCTGTACATATGAGGCATACACAGTCTCTCTCTCTCACACACGCACGCACACATGCATGCACGAATGCACATACACACACCTGCACACACTCATGCACTCACATGCACACACATGAACGCACACACCATTTAAAAAAGCAACTTATGGGAGAAAGTGTTCTTTTCAGCTGTTTATAACTCTAGGCTACGCTCCGTGGTTGCAGAGCAAACAATGGCAGGAGCTTGAGAGAGCTGGAGAGAGAACGTCGTGAATGCCTGTCCTAACTCCCTTGCTCCACTCTTACATAGTCTAAGTCTGAACCTAGGAAATACGTGGCCTGTCCCATCTCAATTAACATAATAAAGATAATCCCCTTTAGAAAAGCCCATAAGACAACCTGAGCAAGCAAACTCTCGTTGAGATTCTCTTTCCAGTATTTCTCGATATCAAGTTTCTAGTTAATACTAACTAGCATAACGATGGGGACAGAGGGGAATCTTGAAAGTGAGAGAAAGACTGAAAATACCTTACTTGGGAACTTTTTACTTTAGAATATGTAATTGTCTTTCATAAAACTGTCCAAAAATTTAAAAAGAATCCTTAAAACTAACTAAAACAGGATAAAAATAACTTGAGTGTGTACATGCACTCCAGGTGTGGAGGCACACACCTTTAAGTCTCTCGCTAGGAAAGCAGAGGCAGGCAGCTCTCTCTTTGAGGTTAGCCCAATCTACGCTGCAAGCTCCAGATGGAGTTCTCCAGTGAGACCCTGTTTCAAAAACAGCAGCAACAATAAAAACGTTCCTTCTTGGGAATTGACCCTGGAGCATTGGACCTTCTAGGCAAGGGACTCTACCCCACCCAGACCTTCTTATCAGTTTTTTTTTAAATAGATTGAAATAGAATTACATCCTACCCCTCTCTTCCCTTCCATGCCCCTGGTAGCACATCTACAAGTCAGGGCGCTAAGCTGTTGCTTTTCTCTGACTCTTATGTCCTGGCCTAGAAACCTTGTGGAGTATTATGTATGATGGCTCCCTACAACCTGGTGCCGGAGATGACCAGCAGGCTCTGGGATGGTGGTGCCCCGACCAGGCCAAAAAGTCTGGGAAGGAAGCCATCTGTGTCCTCCACCGGTTCAGGCCTGCAAAGTGCTCGGCAGCTCCTGGTTGATTCAAAAATAGTTTATACTAAGCATCATAAAAGGAAAATAAAACATTTTTCAGGGTTTTGATCTTTGGCCAGGAACAACGCTATACAAGTTCCAGCTTACTTGGAAAGTTTAGAAATAGTTTCAATGGGTTTTTTGTAAACTCCTTATCTCTACCACCATGAAAAATACTGATAAGAAATAGCTTGGCTTCCAAAATCCCATTAGAATAAAGATTTGTTAAAAAGCTACGCTTGGCTAAGTGCAGCAAGATAATCCCTAACTCAGAATTGAGTCTTTTAAACGTGTGCTCTCCTAAACGGCATCTGAGAACAGGTTGTGTTTCTCACACTAGAGTGGACCAGTGTGAGTTCCATTTCCCCTCACCCATGTCTTAGTGTGGTATGAAGTCCTTCCTGACAGTCCTTACAGGGGACACAGCTTGCCCACAAGAAATGGGAAGTAGTCAGGAGATCCATCTGCTCAGTAACTAGGACACTAAAGGGCAAGCTCGTCAAGGGAGATGAAGTAGCTAGACTTTTGACCACGCTTATCATTATTCATTCTAGCAACTCTGTTGCCTGTCTACGAAATAGTAATATTTTGGATGCCGGGCAGTGGTGGCGCACGCCTTTAATCCCAGCACTCGGGAGGCAGAGGCAGGCGGATCTCTGTGAGTTCGATGCCAGCCTGGTCTACAAGAGCTAGTTCCAGGACAGGCTCCAAAGCTACAGAGAAACCCTGTCTTGAAAAACCAAAAAGAAAAAAGAAGGAAATAGTGATCTTTTTTAATTGTCGTATTTTATATGAGATCTTATTCAACTTAATTAGATAGAAGCCAACTTCCAGATCCTGAACTAGATGATGAATTTTTCATTAAGAAAATCATATCGTTAGCTGGGCAGTGGGGGTATATCCTATAATCCCAGCACTTGGGAGGTGGAGGCAGGAAGATCTCAGTGAGTTTGAGGCCAGGCTGGTATACAAAGTAAGCTCCAGGACATCTAGGACTGTCACATAGAAAAACCCTGTATTGAAAAAATATATGTTATCTCTAAATGACATGTGCATATGCTTGAACAAAATCACATGCGATATCCTAAAATTGAGTGCCGACACAGGAAGGTCACCTTGTGACAAGCTGGTCCCTGGTAAGTGATTCTCCATCACTGATACCGGTTAGCTCTCACAAACCGCATAGTGCCAGAGTTCAACTCACTGCAGTAAACTAAGAAAACGACCATCTCTTACGATATCAAAAGGGGAGCCTACTGGCTGGAGAGACGGCTCAGTGGTTAGAGCACTTGCTATTCTTTCCAGAGGACCCAGGTTCGATTCCCAGCTCCTGTATGTTAGCTCTCAACCCCGTATAGCTGCAGTTTTAGGAGATTTGACACCCTCTTCTGGCCAGGCACAGAAACAACACAAAGACATGCATACAGGCAAAACCCATACATATAAAATATTTAAAAAAAAACCAAAATAATGAAATTGGTAACTTACATACAAAAATGGGAATCTGTATTTATAAAGGAGTCTGAGACAAATGTTTCAAGACTGCTTTAGTTTTAAAATGTTCTGTTTGTGAGCAATCAGAAATCAGAAATAAAAGGAACTCTTCGGTTACTTTTTAAAGCCATGAACTAAGGTGAGAATTTAAATAAAACAAAGATACAAGTAATTTTCGGCTTGTATGAGCCCAGACTATTTCTTCAGTTTCATGTATTTCAAAGGATAAAGTAATGATTGTAGCTCACCAAAAAGCAACAAAATTAGCTTGGGATCCTGACCTGAGAGAGAGCCTTTACATACACAGCTCGGGGCTTTTTTGTCAGAGACCAAAGTTTCCCCAATGTCACTTCCATCAGTGGAAGCAAAATGGTCAAACTGTTTGAAGAAGACCGTAGATTTTCTGTGGCCAGCCGCTGCCAACACAGCCATGAGTACCACAACCTCAGCTCTCCGCTCACTGGACGGTTAGCTTCCCAGTGGGTACATTCATGCATTCCTTGTCAGAATCGTCCATTCTGTACTTATCTGAAGACAAACCGTAGGCAGTGTGCAGTGCTGCAAACGAGTGGCTATATCTTCTACTCTTGTTACCTCAGCTACCTGATGCTGAGGGTGTCAACATGAAGGAGACCATAGTAAACAAGATCGATTTGACGTTTAAACCAGGGGGAAAACTAACTAACATGAAAACCAATACTTGGAATCAAAAAACGGATTACCCTTATCAATAAAGCTGCAATCACTATCCAACTTAAACTCAGTTACTGATCAATATGCTGAAAACACCACACAGACACACACGAGAGAGAGAGAGAGACAGAGACAGAGAGACAGAGAGAGACAGAGACAGAGAGAGACAGAGAGAGACAGAGAGAGAGAGAGAGAGAGAGAGAGAGAGAGAGAGAGAGAGAGAAACGGGGGGAACCCAGGACACCCAGCTCAGCATTTGTAAATTTACTACTTCATTAAATGTTTCTTTGACCATTTACTTCGTTAATAAAACTTGCTGATGAATGTTATGAAATCCTACCCAGAGAATGAGTTAAACATTTGATCAGATTAATTAAGGTAAAATGATTCCTTAAACATATTAACAATACAATACATTAATGGCATGAATTTTATTAATACAATTGGATTAGTAATTCCACAATAAAATAATGATTAAAAGCTTACAATGATTCTCCTTCATTAGTTTCTACTATGTAAGGGCAGAAATTTCTGAACTC
>NW_026067939.1:4411949-4437807 GCF_014885135.2 Alexandromys fortis
CCTGAGTTCATCTTGATGCTGGATAAATAAGGTAAGACCAGTGAGATCCATTTACCAGCGTCTCTCTCGAGTCATTGTCCATCCAATCCCAAGTTCAGATCCATGATGAGCAACTAGGCAGGGGGGTGGGCTACAGAGACTACAGAAGAGCAAAGGAATCAGAAATCAGCACACATTGACCAATGAGATTTTTGTTCGCCATTATTTGAATGACTCTGTAAACCTGTAACTCCATTGAACGTTCAAAGCACCTACATCATCAAGTGAGACATAGAGACCCATATCATTACTTTTTAAAAAACACTTTGGTTGTGTTCGTTGTTGTTGCTTGACTATAAGAAGAATTTTAAATTTAGGAAAATCTAATGAGTCTTTCTGTGTATATTCTACTAATGTTGATTCTGCATCTTTAACCAAGTTTATGTCTAGATTGGAGAAATGAGTTTTGTATGTATTCTCAAGGAAAAATTTACTCTAAATGAACTTATACCAGATCCGGTTCATTTACCCTTAAATTTGATCCAAAACTCTGGCTGATGGTACTTAAACAAGTAAAATATGTCCCAAAACCCTACTGATTATTTTAACATATAATTAATGGTTTAAAATACCTGGTATGTAACTGAGGTTTATTTAATATATAATTAAAACAACTCCCCTTCGAAATGTCCTGGAGTTGTTCAATTATATGTTAAAACTGAAACAAATATAAAAACTTCAATAAATATATTTTCTTCCAAGAAATGACACATGGTGACTTTTTTGTTATTGTTGGGTTTGATGTTGTCGCCTCTAAGGAGGTCAGCAATATGGAAACATAAAGGCCAATTTAATTTGGGCATCTGCGGCTGCCAAGTATTTTAATTCAGACAGCTGTGACTGAAGAGTTAATATTTTACTTGTCAAAATCCAAAAGAAGGCCAGTGAATCACTCTAATTCTCATTAAGAGGCTTTCCCCCAGTAGCACCCTAATTCAAAATAATGAAAGTAGAGACTGAGTGCGATTCTAATACCAGTTGAGACCTATCTTTTAATATTTCTCCAGTGATGGATTAGGGATCGGGGAAATTCATCTCAGATCATAGAGCCTAATTTAATAAGGGATCATTCCAAGAGTATTGCATTTTATAATAATGTCATTTAATGTGTCGTCTTCCATTTTTACTGTCCCATACGTATGCTTACACGATGGTGCCATAGGGATAAACTTTTAAAGAACCAGCATCATTTTTAGTTTTCATTTTCCTTAAGTAGGGGGCCATCCATGAAAACATCCATTAGTACCTTTATTATCGCAAAATAAGAGCGCGGGAGGCCCGGCTCATTTGCAGGACAACTTAATAGACCCTAAGTAAATCAACACTTTACGGGATCTCAAGCATGGAGACGGGTGAAAACGTTAGAGATGGTTTGAATAAATCAAACTCCATCATCTAATACATTAACAATAATACAAAACCCGAGAAACCTTGTAGTTTGGAAATGCATGAAAATAGCATTCCAGAAGCTAATCTTCCTTTCTCCTGTGCTCCTCATTTTCAGCTGATTTACAATTCGAGCGAAGCTTTAATAACTGCTTAGTAAAGACTAATTATTCATGGTGCCTAACTTTAGGGAACTAATATGAAGGGCTATTTTTTCATAAATTGCATTCACTTATTCAATGAGGAAAACAAATTGTCAGGAACAACATTATATGAAATACCTAACTTTATTATTTTATATTAACATCTAACTGTATTTAATCAACTTTGCTATTTTTATCTTGGCATTACAGCGCATGTGAACCCGTCGGCGATTACCAGGGCACTAGTTAAATGAGTTCAGGTCAGAGCATCATAACCACATAAATGTCAATACATTATTATTGGCTATAACTCCTACAGTGCCGGCAGGAGGGCTGCTTAATCACAGTGACGCTCTCCGAAGCCTTCAGGACAGCCGGCGTTACAACAGGCCCGTTTCCCTGCTCACAGCTCAGGTTTGGGCCTTCGCCGCTCACGTCTGTCTTTCATCATTTTCCTTTCCCTTTCGGATGCATTTGCCTTAACACACAAACTCTAAAGGACACCCTAGGAACATCTCTCTGTTGTAATTAGGCCTCTGTTCCCCAAAACGTAGGAATCATCTGAGCGGAGCGGTAATAAACCGCGCAGCCATTCCCAACGTTTTTGCGGCTGTGACTCATTCACTACCTACTTTGCAGTTCGGTCATCCTCAAGGTGCTGCAAAATTTCAAATTTCTGCTTGAATTTTAAAATAAATCTCGTTTTCTCCCTGCCTTGGATTTTTTTATTAATTCCTGCCTTTCCTAAAATACGCCTTCTTTCTGTTTTTCTCCCCCTTTACCCCCATGGCTTTCATCTCTGCCTTCCTTGCTCACAGGACCACATCACTTATTATATCCTTGAATAATTTGAGACCTGCTCTTTTATTTCTTTTTTTTTCTTCCCATATTTTCCTTTACCTGTCATTATTTCTGTTCATTCTGTTTATATTCTGTTATCCATGTCATATTGTCTTTTTAAAAACTCACGACTTCTCCTGCTAATAAGTATAACAAGATATATACACATAGTGGGACCCTAAAATCTCTTTAAAGACAAAGTCAATTTGCCAAGAAAAAAAATATGGTGTTATTTAAAACCATGTCAATATGACAAAAAATGGGGCATGAGTCTGTCATCTAGAATAATTACAAATGATTGTTTGAGTCATACAAGGTGTATGCTTGAGATAGAAGTAAAAGAAAAAAAATAAAACCTAAAATAAATGTTTAAAATTGGGTATTTTTTTCTGATTGGGAAAAAAAAAGAACTCAACGTAATTTTGTTATGTGATTTTTCTCAAGTCTGACTCTTTTTGTTTTATATCAAAACAAATGTGACATGAAATGATACTTAAACTGTCACCATTTTGTATGCATCGTTGTAAACTTATGGTCACAGCGCATTCCACATAGGCCTGTGGCTCGTGTGCAGAAATACTTACACTATGCCTTCCCGGTCCTTACTGTTGGTAAGTTAATATACTACATTCACAAAAGGAACCAGAAAAACTTTCTGTGTGGTTGCAAAAAGAACTTCCCGTATACTACGATGAGGACTTTAGAAAACTAATGAGGGTTTCCCTTCACACTGAACTACATATGCTGAATGATGCAGGCGGATCTAAATACGGTTTGACTCTAACTCTGTTTCCATGGTGGGACCAGGATTTTCAAGTAAGTGTAGTTGAACATTTTGGTGTTTGCAAAGAAATTCACAACAAAATTCACATGAAGGTGACATGGGAATTCAGACATCTGTCACACTAGGGAAATCACAAATACAGTTTCTGAAGTAAAAACACAACACAGAATCAGACTGAATTTAAGAGCCTGTGCCCCCACACCAGCCAAAAGAACAATTCATGTTCTCACGAGTGCTTCTTTAAAATTCACTGCACATAGCCAAAACCATTTTTGACAATGTTTTAATGTAAACCGAAAAAGAAGGCTTTGATTTCCTTGGTTTTCCTTAATTCTCCAGACATTTAGTTGAGTCAATAAATGAAAGTACAAATGACTTTCCTTATTACAAAGCAAAGGTCTGCCAAGTTTAACGAGAGAGTTTCAAGTAACCGTAACACTGAAAACTACAAAAGAAAAATCTAGTGACCCCAGCAGTGAATTGGACGCTGGCCCAGAGACTAAAGTCACTGCATGCAAACAACTTTAGAGAGGCTAATAGAATACACTCCATACAAGCCCGCCTCCAGAAAACTAACTCATAACCTTCCAACAAGAAAGCAGCGTGTCTATTAGGCTAGACTCCTGATAAGCACATGGTCCCCATGGCTACACACTCAACTTGCCTGCACGCTGTATTCTGGTCCTAAATCAACCTGGCAATGGCTACATTTCAGAAGGTGGTGTAAGGTAATAATTTGTGGCACTTTAGCTTGGCCCAACAAAACTAAAGGTTTTGTGACGTTTGAACAGCTCTTCTTGGAGCATGACCATGGTGAACATGGCTTCACCAATTACCAAAGATCACACAGTTATCAAGTGACAGAGTTTTGAGGCTCTGAGCCATCATTTGACACTATTTGATGCAAATTCGGCTTAATTAGATATTAAAATGGCATGTGGTTTGTTCCCAATATCAACTTAGCACACTGCCTTTTAAAATGGACCACAGGAGGACATTATGGAGTATACTAAAGTTCTAAGATTCCTTAACGTCTGTTTTTATGTTTAATCAAAACCCCCTTTCTTTTCTATTTTTCTATTTTTTTATGTCTCCTGCATTTTTTCTTTTAAAAAAATCCTATTTTACATACCAATCCCAGTTCCCTCTCACTCCCCTCATCTTCCCCACCCCATCCACCCATCTACTCCTCAGAGAGAGTGAGTCTTTCCATGGAGAGTCAACAAAGTCTGGCCATCACTGAGGCACGACCAAGGCTCTCCCTGCTGTATCTAGGCTGAGCAAGGTATCCCCGCATAGGGAATGGGCTCCAAAGAGTCAGTTCATGCACTAGGGATAAATACTGTTTTCATTGCTAGTGGCCCGACAGTCTGCCCACGTCACAGAACTATCACCCCCATTCAGAGGGCATAGTCTGATCATATGCAGGTTCCCCAGCTGTCAGTCAAGAGTCAGTGAGCTCCCACTTGCTTCTGTCGGTTTCCCCATCATGGTATTGACCCCTTTGCTCATAATATTGCTCCTCCTCTCTTCAGCTGGGCTCCAGGAGCTCAGCCCAGTGCTTAGCTGTGGATCTCTGCATCTGCTTCCATCAGTTACTGGTTGTAGGTTCTATGATGACAATCAAGATAGGCATCAATCTGATTACAGGGGAACTGCAGTTAAGGTACCTTCTCCACTGTTGCTTGGATTCTTAGCCGGGATCATCTTTGTGGATTCCTGGGAATTTCCCTAGTGCCAAGTTTCTCGCTAACCCTATAATGGTTCCCTCAATCAAAATATAAAAACAGTGGTTAGATGCCACAAAGTCGAAGGCAATGCCTTAACTGTATGCCTGTTGTTAGGCCCAAGGGCCTCTTCCATTCTTGTCAAGAGAAGTGCTAGCCTTCTCTCCTTTCAATACAACATATCTAAATCCTTTTTCTCTGCTGCAAGAGAATCCTCTAGGTATTGTGACTTTGATATACTTTTGTGTATGATCTTTGGCAGCAATTACAATTTCTTCTGGTTTCTTTCCTAGATAGATTTTATATACATTTCCTGGCTAGATTTTATACATATCATATAATATATGTATATATATGTGTGTGTATGCAATATATATATATATATGTATATATTTGGAGTTTTTAATAAAGCGCCCAGGTCTTTTCTATATAAAATGATTTTTTCCTATAAAACTCCCCACCTCTACTTCAAATATTTTCTCTCTAAGCTCCAAATCGTCACCAGATACTTGGTCAATGG
Source organism: Alexandromys fortis (assembly GCF_014885135.2). Classification (NCBI taxonomy): domain Eukaryota; kingdom Metazoa; phylum Chordata; class Mammalia; order Rodentia; family Cricetidae; genus Alexandromys; species Alexandromys fortis. The sequence goes on from NW_026067939.1 coordinate 4,417,389, forward strand.
AACCTACTAGTCAAGAATTCCAGACAGGAACACAGTGATACTCAAGTCAGTCATCTGCAGGTCTTCATAGAAACGGGTCTCCAATAGCCCAACTCATTTCTTAACTGTGTCAAGGGCAGAACGTACCCAGCATTTTGGTCTTAATAACTAGCTTTTATCTGTTTCAATAATAAAGCCTCCTAAGCTACTTCTTACCTATTGGTATAGAAGACAATTTTATACAGTTGTGTAAATTTCCCCCACAAATGTGATTTTTTTTTATTATATGCGGAGATGTTTCCAAACGAGGGTGCAAATTGCACTGCATTTTCTAGTACTTTGTTTTCAGCATACTTTTAGTTATATTATTAAGTTCTATTTAAGCATCAGGTCCTTAAAAGAGAAATGGTTTTAAACCACCTCTAAACTTCTCTCTGTCATGTGTTATAATTCAGTAGGCAGAAGTCTTACTCCATAACATTGCTTATTTCAGATCCTGCTTGCTTTGCCATAAGGCAAAGAAGTCAAGGGTCTATTTTTATCAGCACTAGGAGAGTGTCCCTTACTTACAAAGGGGAAAAAAAATCCACGTTCAAAATTAAGCGAGTACAAACCCCCTACTTTTCCAATTAGGGGTAAAGTAAACACGAGTGTGGACGCTCTGAGAAACGGTACATAGAATTGTTTCCCCACCAAAAATGTTCCATGGGAGTGGAGAAAGGCAGACACAATGCCAGAGACTGAAGTAGGCAGGGCGAGGGGGACGCAGCAAGGCCAGAAGAGCTCAGAAGGTGGGGGCCTGAATTAGGACTAGCTGTCTTGTCTTACAGCCCCGGGTGGCAGCTGTCTCGGCTATTCATAGATTGGAGTAAACTCTAATCTACATGCTGTGACGGTCTGGCTTTGGACAGCGGCAGTGAAAAATTTTCAGTTCCGTTATTAATAATAATTTGTCAGAACCAAATCATAATGATATCAAAGTGTTCACCATTCCAGTTCCTTTTGTTTTCTAATGAAATGTTTTTGTTTCCACCGCGAGCTTCGTTTCGATTGCCCAACGCCAGACAGGGTAACCAGCAATTTCCTTAGTAATTATGATTAGCATATAATTAAGAATAAGTATCATGCTTCTGCAATAAATAAGCAATCATGGAGATAAAAATGGGAGCAGAGAAGGTGTTGTCGGTCCATCAAGCCCTCAACTGATTATAAAGTCTGCTGTAGCCAGGACCACAGAATAAAGAGCAAGCATGATCTTAGGTTCTCAGTGTGCTGTTCCTGCCTCCTAGACCCCTTGCCCTTCCCGACCAGTACACCTAAACACGATCTGAGAGTTAGCACTGTCATTATCTTCCATTTCTTTCCCCTTTAGAATGTCATCATTGTTTATGGATTCTTACAGTTGCACAAAACCCCTAAATTTTAAATATAAAGGTTAAATCCCTAAATTACAGTCTCGATTTAACCATGTTATAATTATAGCTGAGCTCATACTCTATCTTCTATCATCCAAAACTTGCACAAGGCCTTGGGTTTTTTTCAGTTTCAATTATATCAAATTTGTAAGATGAAATGTTAAATTTGGATTAAGAACAGAACTGTTTGCTGTCGATAATATTTCTCAGGAGTTGGCTGATTTAATGTACCAGAGAGTTTTAAATTGCACCAGGGGAGGGGCTCCATTACATGGGGTCAGGGTGGTCAACTGAAACTAAGCCAAGAATGTAGTCTTTTTATTGAGAATATTATATATTTATACATATATATTCTAGTTATTGTTCCCCTGCCCCAACTCCTCCCACATATCCCCCCACCCAAATTCTTTCCTTTTGTTTCTCTCTCATCAGAATACAAACAGGCATCAAAAAAAGAAGATAAAAGCCAACAAACAAAAATAGGAAAAAAGAAAGAAACAAACAGAAAAAAATAGAGCCAAAAAAAGCTCAAGAAACATAATAGATGCAAAGAAACACATACACAGAAGTCCCATAAAAACACAGAATGTATACACAAAGAAACTGTAACGTAAAAAAGGAAGAGGAGAAGGAAGAAGGAAGAGAGAAAGAGAGAGAACATCCTGGCAAAGCATTATGAGGCAAAGAACCTCTGAAATTGCCATTGCGTTCTTTTGTGTTGACCATCAAAGAGAGGACACAGGGTCTGGCTTAAGAGTCGTTTGCATACCCAGTACATACCCAGTATACCCAGTGAGACGCCATTGGAGAAAACTAAGTTTTCATTTGCAAGCAATTGTCAATTGGAGATAGCTTCTGGGTTAGTTAGGGATGTGGGCTTTTGTCCACTTTTCCTCTCAGCACTGCGACCCCGTGAAGAGATGGTTCAACATACATAAATTGATAAATGTCATTCACCACATAAACAGACTGAAAGACATAGCCACATGATCATCTCACTAGATGCAGAAAAGGCCTTTGACAGCATTCAACACTCTTCACCCTCAAAGTCCTGGAGAGACTAGGGAGAGAGACAAGGGACATACCTCAACATAATAAAGGCAATTTACACCAAGCCTACAGCCAACATCAATCTAAATGGAGAGAAACATGAAGCATTTCCACTAAAATAAGGGACAAGACAAGCTTGTCCATCTCCCCATTCCTATTCAATACAGTATGTGAAGGCTTAGCTGGAGCAAGGAGGCAACTGAAGAAGTCAAAGTATCTATCTTTATTTGGGGATGATATGATAGTATAACGTAAAAATTCCACCAGCTGATCAACACTTTCAACGAAGTAGCAGGATACAAAATTAATACACAAAAATCAGCAGTCTTCCTATATACAAATGATATCCAGACCGAGAAAGCAGTCAGGGAGAACAATACAATTCACGATAGCTTCAAAAAATAAAATATCTTGTTCAAACTGTAACCAAACAGGTGAAAAGCTTGCATAATAAAAAACTTCAATACAGTGAAGAAGGAAATTGAAGATGGCATCAGAAGACGGAAGGAACTACCACCTTCATAACTCGGTAGGATTAATATACTAAAAATGGTAATGCTACCAGAAGCAATCTACAGATTTAATGCAATCCCCATGGAAGTTCCAACATAATTTTTCACATAACTTGAAAGGACAATTTTCAGCTCCATATGGAGTATCTAGTCTTAAAAAATAACTCAGAATTGGCCAGCATGGAGGGTGCACCCCTTTAATCCCTGCTTTTGGGAAGCAGAGGCTGGTGAGTTTGAGGCCAACCTGGTCTACAGCAAAAGTTCCAGGACAGTCAGGGATACAGAGAGAAACCCTGTCTCAAAACAAAACAAAATCTTGTTCTCATGCCTTGTTCTGACTCATGCATAGTAGTCACTGCATTCACCCATCAGAAAACATTTGTGGAGATCCCAAAGTGTGTCTGGAAGTGATCAAACCAGACATGGCTTTTCAGGAGACATGCAGTCTCACAAAACGAGACAGACAAGCAAGCAAGATGAATAGTAACCCAGGAAGTATATGTATGATAAATGCTATACAGAAGAAGCTAAGCAGTTGTGTCCGTGGAGTCTTTGAAGAAATTTGTAAGAAACCTATATAGAAGAATGAAGTGAAATAGAGAGTGGAGAGAAAGAACATTCCTGCCAGAATTGCTGGTGCAAAGGCCCTGAGACAGGAGCTGAGGTATAGAAAGTGGGGAGTGAGGTTTGTAACAAGGCTGGAAGGACCGGCAGAGCCTGCAGGTGATGCAAGCCCCACCCCCCGAGTCTGGCTTACGGTGTGAGTAAGGGCATGGGCAAGGAGAAGATGCTGAGGGGCTCTGAGTAGTGCATTGTAGGACAATGAGCATATGGTGGAAAGGATGTGGGAGAAGAGAGCGGAGGCGGGGGGGGGGGGGGGGNNNGGGGGGGGGGGGGGGGGGGGGGGGGGGGGGCTAGTGACGGCTCCAGCGGCAGGGGTAGCCAGTGTTGATAAGCCTGGAACAGATTAATGGCAACAGCATTAAGAAATGGGTATAAAGGGGCTGGTGGCTCAGTGGCTAAGAGCACTCACTGGCTGCTCTTTTACAGGACCAGGGTTCGAGTCCCAGTAACTACATGGTGACTCCAACCATACATGGTCACCTGGACTCACGCTCGTGTCTACACACACACACACACACACACACACACACACACACACACACACAACTAAAAATAAATAAATATTTTTAAAAAGAAAAGAAAAAGAAGTAGATTGTGCACTCGGGAGTGATCAGAGAGAACAAACAAGAGGCGAGGACGACTAAGAAGGAAGACCTGAATCCCTGCCGGAAATAGAAGGGGTGTTCACAGTTGACGGCAGCCTTAGTCCTCTACCACCATACCACAAGTAACATTGCTTCCCTCGTTCAGTAATCCACCTGATGCCATTTCTATCCTACCCATCTCGTGTCCCTCATGTGAGGGTGAAAATCATGTATCTGTGAGGTGTTAAACAACCCAATGAAAAAACATAAACAATAGGTGCTGAAAGGGGGGGGGAGAATAAGTTAAAAATAACCGAAAAGCTTTTGACCAGGGTAACCGCAGCATTAAGTGAAATGGAAGGTGTATATGAGAAGGTAAGGTGAGGAGATGCATACGTGGAAGGTGAGGTTCGGGGGGAGCCTGGGGGGAGCCTGGGACGAGGGGGAAGTGTCTGATATTTCATGCATTGTCGTTCACTCATGATATAGGTGTCTGTGAAGCTGTTAACGAGAGTGAGGTAGATTGAAATGTACCATGTCAAATAGGTCTAACAACTAAAAAATGACAAGAGACAGTTGCAGAATAATTTCATCCTATGATTCCATCTGTGTTAAAATGTATTTGCAGATATACATGCTTCACACAACGTGTATATGCATGAAAGTACATAAAATAACATCTGGACAATATTAGCACTTGGAAAAAAATCTAAAATATTTTCTCTTGATTATTTTAATTTTTTATAGTGAATCTGTACTCATATGAGTTTCTTTTCTGCCATAAAAGGGAGCATAGGGATTTACTGTAAAGCATTGGACTATCATGGACACCACTGATATCAAATCGTAAACTATCATAAGAAAATAAATGTTTTGAAGATCCTGAGAAATCTAAACCAGATATGAGAGTCAGAAACTCATCTTTTAGAAACAGAAAAGATATCCCTGAGGGGAAACTACAGGAAATGCAGGCAAAGTCACGGAAAGATGTAAAACTTTTAGACTGTGCCAAAGATGCTATTTATCGACAAAGAGGGAACTGGTCCTGGAAGTCTGTGTCCAGGGTCAGCTTCCCTAGGATGGTTACACTTCCAGTGATTTCTTTCCACACTCATCCCACACTGTCTATATCTATACACCAGACTTCTCTATATCAGCCGGCCATAAAGCTGGCAATGCCCACACATCGCTTCGGTAGAAGAGGGGAGGAAATCAGAGTACATTACAATGCACTAATATACTGACCACAGGGGAAAAATAGCTCATGGCCAATTCATTGTGCAACTAACAGACCCTAGAAGCATGTGTTTGTAACTCCCTTACATAAAACATATTTTAGGTATAGCATGAAAGGCGCTAAGACAACCAGTAATTCATTATTCCTTGCCTGCCCCCACTCCCTAACTCCCTAAATCATTCAGTCCATGTTTAAGGTTTGATTGAATAGGCAAGAAGAGGTTAACCAAAGAAACCTTGTGTATAAATCTTGTAAATCCTATAAATCAGGAAAAAAAAAAAAAAAGACTAAAAGAACGCCAAAACAAGGGGGAGTGTGCTACGTGATACCCTGGCTGGCTTACATTTCATCATCTAACTCAATCTAGTAATAACTTCAATTGTCTTAGCCTATTTTCATCTTGCCAGGATAAAATACTCTGGGAAAACAACTCAAGGGAGAGGGGCTTTGCTTTAGCTCCCAATTCAAGATCCAGACCATCTTAGCAGGGAAGTCAAGACAGCGAAAGCTCAGAGAAGCCAGTACCATTGCAGGTGCCCTCAAGAGAGGAATGGACGCCTCTGCCCAGCCTTTTTTCTTCTTTGTTTTCAGTCCAAGGTCTTTAGCTGAGAGAATGGCCCCACCCACAGCAGACAGTTCTTCCAACCTCAGTTAAGCAGTTAAGATAATCCCCTACAGGTGTGCCTGTCTCCCAGGAGATCTTAGATCCTGTTGAGCTGATAATTAGCAGGAACCATCACACCAATTAAGGTAGACTTTAAATTATTTAAAAGTTGAGAAAACTGAAACCCAGCAATAACAGCTTGCCCGTGCTATTATTCACAACCTGCACGCCTCAGTTTACCCCAAGTCTGTCTGACTCCAAACTGAGTATCTTTTCCCAGTAGCCCAGGAACTCTTCTGGGGTTCTCTTTGACATTGGTAATGTGTGAGTCTGAATTTTGAGCATCCATAGTTTTTTGGTGCTTTTTTTTTAAAGATTTTTTTTTATGGACATCATTTTTTTTTTGTTCATGACACAACACGGTATAGTCAGTTGACTTTTCAAAGTTTTGTGTGTTGTGTAGCTATTAAATATTTACTGGTGATATTCATTAGATGTTGATATATTTGCTGGCCTGAACTTTCAATAAAATAATTGAAGCTATAAAAATATCCAAAATCGGGCTGGAGAGATGGCTCAGAGGTTAAGAGCATTGCCTGCTCTTCCAAAGGTCCTGAGTTCAATTCCCAGCAACCACATGGTGGCTCACAACCATCTGTAATGGGGTCTGGTGCCCTCTTCTGGCCTGCAGGCATACACACAGACAGAATATTGTATGCATAATAAATAAATTAATTAATTAATTAATTTAAAAAAAAATCCAAAATACCGACCTGAACTTTCAATAAAATAATTGAAGCTATAAAAATATCCAAAATACCACTCTCACCATGATGAATTTCAGTCTAGCAAATGCAGAGTTTCCAGTCAGCTTCCAGGCCATACTCAGCGGCCTCCTACTTCTCCCATTTTCCTTCCCTTGGCAGCTCATTTTACCCCCCCCCCACTTTCAGATGGCGAAAGCTATCTCAGCATCTTGCAGTCACATTCAGATAGTTACCAGCATCTTTGCATGCCTGTCTCCTATTTCTCCTTTATATCTCTCCCCTGTGGCTGATTCTCACTCTAGCACCGCCAGCCTCTCTTTCTTTCCTAGCATCTTTCTATCAGTGTTTTTCCGTTGTGGTGGTCTGAATAAGAATGGTCCCCATTGGCTCATATGTTTGAATGTTTAGTCATTAGGGAGTAGTGCTACTTGAGAAGGATTAGGAGGTGTGGTCTTGTTGAAGAAAGTATGTCACTGGAGGTTGGCTTTGAGATTTCTAAAGTCTATGCCAGGTCCAGAATCAATCTCTGTTTCTCTCTCTCTCTCTCTCTCTCTCTCTCTCTCTCTCTCTCTCTCTCTCTCTCCCTTTCTCTTTCTCTTTCTCCAGGCTGTTGCTCTCAGCTACTCCTCCAGTGCCTACCTGCATGGTGCTATGCTTCCCACTGTGCTGATTGTAGGACCCAGGACAGCTTGGTACCCACCTGCCAAGATGGACTCTATAGAGACCAACCGGAAAGTAGGCCCCAGTCTCAGTAGTTTACCCTAAGACGATACCCTGGTTCCAAGAAAGAGCAGATGAGAAAATATGTGGACAAGACTCTCCAGACACATTTACTGAAAGGAAAGAGGCAAGAAGTGGGGGGATGCTTTATTCAACTTTGGACCTTCTGAGTTTGAAACAGCAGTGACGTGTGACATCCTCAGAGATGGCATATCTGTTCTTCCACATTCCCCTCAGCTCCCCACACCACAGACATCCTAGCTCTATCTCCACCTAAGAGGTGCTTTTCCCACTCTTCACACACATCAGGGGACTTCCTGTTTGTAACGTGTCCAGCTATAATATCCCCACTCACAATTTTACTCTCAATCTCTGACCAATATGGCTCCTAAATATGCTGTATGATTCGATGAAAATATCATCGCACCTAGAAGACTTTCTAACCCCTTACCATGTATTTACTCCATTCCCGCCAACCCTCAAGTTCTGCAGATAAACTTTAAATTACTAATTCTTTGCATATCTAGCCTGAAACTCAGTGTGAGTCATAGTTGGCTAGATTTCCTTTTTTCAACTTCTAACACTCCATGAGCAAATCCAAATGTAAGTATGGATATCTGAGTAGTTTTGTTAATACACATAGAGCATACATACATACATACATACATACATACATACATACATACATATATACATACTGTGCACAATGCTTTATATTCTGCTTTTGGCACTTTATAATTTCTTAATGTTTGAGCTACCACTGTTGCCTGACACCATCTGTTGCCAGCTATGGTCAGCTCCACCGCTTCGACCATCATCTTTGACAACAAGCCCTTAGCCACCCATCCTTCAAGCTGTTTGAAGATAACGTTCTAAAGGGAAAAAAAACTGTAAGGTTATGAGCACTAGAGAAAAAACTGTGAATTATAGAGTTCTTGCTTTCACAGCCGCTTTCTGGCCTTTATGTGCCACAGCGGTGCCTGTAGCAAGGAGAAATCTGGTGGTGAGCGCTTTAGCCTGAAGAATACAAATCCTGACAACTTCCCTATAACAAATTCTAGATGGTACACAAACGGCTTCCAGCTTTTCATCTACACTGTCAACACTGAGTGTTTGCTTGGCAAGCATGTAGTCTCTGGGAAGGTGAAAAAGGGAATGAAAATTGTGAGAGCTAAAGGGTGTTTGGGGTCCTTTTTGGCACCGTGTGCCATCGGCAGACAGCTAGAGTACATTGACTTATGTTTATTTTAATCATAATCCCACCGTCTCTACTGCCCAGGTGAGCCCCTTCCGCACCCCTGACTTGTAAACATATGCTCATTGCACAATTGATGAAATTTTTTGGGTTTTATATTTTTTGGGTTTTTCCTAATCTCTTTCGGGTCTAGCTAACTTTCAGGGTTAGTTACGAAGAAAAGCTAAATGACTCTATATTTATTTAACAAATTCCTTAATCAGTTAAGTTTTGCATTATTTCCAACTTTCTGCTACTACAAAAGAAAGTACACTTATTTTTACAAAGCAAATAAAATTATTTCTGGGTCAAAGGTTATGTTATGTTTACACACACACACACACACACACACACACACACACACACGCTCCACCCCATTTTTCATGGCTATTTGATCATATTTTTATTTAATATATGTTATATTTATTTTGTATCCTATTATGATGTAACACTCCAATTTTCTGCTTTTTTATCTTTCTTCCTTGAGTTCTATCAAATATTTTTAAGCACTCAAAAGTTCTTCAGTGTTTAAAACTGTATTTGTCTTATGCATATGTGTTATGAGACTGTCCTTATGTTGCTATAATCAAATAAATATAATATCCATTAGAGTATTGTCTTGCGTTTTATATATAGCACAGCATAGTATTGGCATGTAAAGAGGCAAATTGATCAATAGGAAAATAGAGACTCCAGAAGTATATTCAGTACACGTAAAAGTTTAATATTCAATAAAAGCAGCATTGTATTCGTGTAAACGTATTGGCATGACAGGTGGCTCATCTGAAAAATATCAGGTTAGTCTTTTAACTCATATCACATTCAAAAATCAATTCAGATAAACTAAAGCCTGAAACAAACCTGAAAACAGCATAAATAACACAACACGTATCCTTATGACGGAGGCAGAAGACCTGGGGGTTTTAAGACTTTGTAAGAGCATTTCTTTCTTTAACTGAAGACACATACAGTAAAAGATGACCATAAATGGGGCCAGAAAGATGGCTCAGCAGTCAAGAGTACCTGCTTATCTTGGAGAAGACCTTGGTTCAGTTTACGCATGGTGACTCGCAACCATTGATAACCGCAATGCCAGGGAATCCAATACTCTCTTCGTGCCTCTAAAGGTACCAGGCACACATGTGGTACACATACATTTAAGTGAAACACTTCTTCATACACTAAAATAAATTGACAAAAAAATCAAGATATTATAAATAATAGGAGTACCTCCAATGCAGACGAAAAATAAAGGGTAAATGTTTATATGTTAGAGAAGCAACTCTTTGTAAAGGGGAAATAGTGTTACAGCTTGAATCAGCCATGTTTTTACAGGCTGATGTTTTGCGTTCCTGTTTCTCAGCTGGTAGCACTGTTTAGGGAAGGAAACTTTAGGAGGTGCTGGCTGGTAACTGGTTCCTTCGGGGAGGCCACTGAAGCTGAGATCTGGCATCTGGTTCCACTGCTATCGTCTTTGCTTCTCCATCTGACCACAGTGACAGTCACAGATCACACTCCCATCACTGGTGCTAAGTAGCTCCACCATGCCTGCCCTGCCACAATGGATGGAATCCCTCGGATATCGTCAGCCAGAAAAAATTCTTCTCCCTTAAGTGGTTTCTTAGGTATTCTATCATAACCATAACAAATGAAGAAATGTTATATATTCATATATAAATATGCATACATATATGAATCTACATAACCCCCAAATAGCTAATTCAAATGGTCAACAACCATGGGAAAAAAAACTCCAAGTCACTATAATACAGAGAAATGTAAAATAAAAGAAAATATAATTCCAGTGAATATTCACAAAATTGAATATTTTTGAGCTCAGCAGCATCCTCTCATTTATTCATCTTCATCTATTATCGATAATAATAAAGCCTGTCAGGTCCTCCTCAGCACCCCCAACCCAGAAATGCCAAGCAATAACACCATAAGAACCAAATTGTGCAGTCTAGATTTATTTGAATTTCACATTTCCTTTGGATTTATATGCAGCTATACAGACATATGCACACAGTCCACTGTATCACTGTATATAGTTTGCATGTTAATTCAGTAAGTAGGAAAATGTAATTCAATTACAAAAAGAGATCAGTTTAAGGTTGCTTTCTGAAGAAACTCTTGTAACTTCACAACCAATGAAGTGTATTGTGACCTATATACTTCTTAAAAAGTATTTAAAACTAACTGTAAATTTTTTAGAATTGAATAGATCATAATCATCTCAGGATCATTTGAATAAAGATGATCTTCTATAACTAGTTCAGGAAAACCAGTTCAATTTCAACACCTTTAAACTTTTAAAACTTCCTTTTCAGTTTAAGACTAAGAAAGATATTCACTCCTTTCATGGATTAAAAAAAAAATCAAATCAACATTTGAACACGGAAATATTACAGGCATGTGAACTAGGTGATTGTCTACTAATTTACACATGTTATGGACTTATTCAAAAATGGAAACAAAATAACTTAACTTTTTAAAATTGGTCTACTTAGGACAGCACAGCACAGCGCAAACATGAAGGCAACATACAAAAGCATCTAACACTGACTAACTGTACAAGCCCACTTACTACATCTGACTTTTGTAAACAGGACAGCTGCAGATTCATTTACGAATGTCCCCAACCCTCCCTCAGAGTTGTGATTTTACCTCTGCCCACCTTCCTCCTCCATCCCTGGGCTTGTGGAGGAGAGGTAAGAAGACAGCAATTACCATAGGTAAGAGCCAGGAGGTCACATTAATGAACATACAGTCATCATTTTCTCTGGGCAATGTTCACAGCTCTTCATTCCTCCTAAGCTGCAAATTCAGAAACTCTTCTCATTTCACACTTGCACTCAAATGTTAATTATTATCAGCTTGAAAGGAATATATGAAAACAGGGCTGGTCTTTCCCTTACGTCTCCTTCCCTAGATAAGTTAGAAGCCAAAGACACTAAAGAAAACAGTTTATTATTTACAACTACTTGGCACCAATACAGAAATGATATTTTGTTTCTCTTTGCTTCAAACAACTTAGTCCAGATATCCATCTGGTTAAGGACAGAAAGAATATTGGTTCTTAATGTTACTAGTTTTAAACCAAAGTATTGTTATTTTTAATTGTATAAACACAATATATTTTAAAAATCAAGGACATGAAGGTGAGTATAGCAATTAGTAGCAATAGCCACATACGTGTATCTATTCTAGACAAGTTTCAGGGAGCCTGAAATTCAAGGTCATCTTTATTTTGCATATTCTATTTTAAAATGTATTTTTTAGATTTGACCATTTTTGGACCGAGAAACATAGGATACCACATTTTTCAGTTACATACAAATTACTTACAAAGTAGCCAATAAGGGTGAGTTTCAATCACTTACAAGTTGTTATCCTTGGTGATGTGATAAAAAACTTTTATTTTTAAATGACAAAGTAATTAATTATTGTGACCAGAACACAGGATATTGTCTTCATTTCATACCACAACCCTTCACCTATTTTCTTCCTCCTGGCACCAACATGGGTAACCAAAAGCAATCAGAATAGGCGCAAACAAGTTACCCATATTGCACGGGGCTACCATAGGAAATAGTAACAAGTATCTAGACAGACAACTCCGTGCTTCTGAGCACTGACTGCACATATCCAAGTCCCAAGTTTGATTCCCAGGACCCACACAGCAGCTCATAAAAGTATGACGCTCCAGTCCCAGGGAATCCAGTGCCTTTTTTCTGTTCTCTGTGGGCACTGCATGCATGTGGTACTCAGACATACATACAGGCCAAATACCCATACACATAAAATAAAGAAAAAATAGCATTAAAAAAGAAGTAGAAATTCATTTTTATTAATCACTGCTATTCAGTGATCAAGTGTGGGCATAACTTGTGCAAGGCCTGGAATTCAATTCTCAGCACCACTTAAAGCAAGAAATTAAAAATATATTTTTACTAGAACAGAAAATATCGTGTCTGGATCCCAGATTTTTTGTTTTAATTTTGGTTTTATGAAACAAGGCTTCTCTGTGTAACCACCCTGGCTGTTCTGGAACTCACTTTGTAGATCAGGCTGACAGTGAACCCACAGAGATCTGCCTGCCTCTACCTCCAGAGTGCTGGGATTAAAGGCCTGTGCCACCACCTGTGATTTTTTTTAACAAAAGGGTCCTGCTGTGCAGCCAGGGGCTCCTTAAATTCAGAATCCTCTTGCCTCACCTCCCAACTTATGTGGCAACAGGCATGCACCACCATGCCCAGAATATTATTTTAACAGAGAATAATCAAGCAGTGGATAAAGTTGCCTAGGGAAGTAATTAGAACAGCCTTTGCTCATTCAGTATGGAAAAAGTATCCTCTGATGATTTTTAAACTGTATAAAATAAGGTATTATTTTATCTGGAGGTTGCCAGTGTTTTACATTTGCGTTTTTGTAACATAAATTTTCACTGACTTCCTACTTAAGACGCAGAAATTTCTTACTACATACCCAGCCTTCCGATTTGCGCACATCTGCTCATATAGAAGATGCTTCTATAATGCATCTTCACGTACATTAGCTCAAATTAACGAGAAAAATGTCCTAAAATCTCAGAAATACAAAAGTCATATGTTACAAGGGAATGTATTGATTTAACAGTATTTCCATGTTTGTGTGAATGATTCATGAAGTTAGCAGAAAGGACAATTTAAAAAAAAACATAAAATATCTGTAAATAACAAAAGAGCAGCAGACACGTACTGGTAGAAATTGAGAAAGTTGGAACTATGCAGAAAATTATCCTTTAAAAAAATTTTCATGGTATTATTAGCATCTTAAAATTGGAATTGCCATATTTTTATTAAAAACAGAACATAAATTTGTGATTTTACTTATTCAGAAGGAATAATGCACTCTGCGGTGTCTGATATATATTGACATGTCATTTTAAATATTTATGCAAAGAAAGCAGGACCTACACACATTTGCTCAGTCTCTGCTTGACCTCTGACATAATACCATTTCTTGACTGAGAGTCATTGATTCTAAAAGTATATGCACTCATTAGTAAGGTATATCCTACTGAGTTTAAATCATGTATCCTAAAGAATTGCTTTCTGGATTCAGATCTACCTTTTAGATGAAGCTAAAATGTAACCTCAAAAATGCACAAGTATAATTTTTTGTACTTTCATTTCAGATATTGCTGGCTTCTTTCATTTATTAAAAAAACTACGATACAATGTTCATTAATGAGTGGTTATAATTTAATTAATTAATATAATTTCTAAATAAAACATTGAAAGTAGAAATAATTGTATCCTTGATTCTATATAGTGTTGACATATTTTCAAGTATGTATTCTAATGTGTGTATCTAATAGAACGAACATAAAATTCCCATTTAGTGATTTAGAACAAAGCAGACACAAATAATAACATTATTCATTCAATGAAACCCCCAACTGTAGAGTTTTCGATTATAAAGAAGGGTAATTCCCCATACTAGCTAATTATCACTCGGCTTCAAAAGAATGGTACATATCCAAAACTAAATGTTTTCCATCCTTTGGAAACAACACAAATATTAGTGATGGTGGACATAAACGGCCTTTGCTCCATTTAACATTTAATCAAGTAGTTAATATTGAAACTGGAGACAGAAAAGATGTGTTGAAAGCAGTTACTTGTATATTGAGATTTGCAGAAAAACTACATATGGTTTCCATTGTTCCATAGCCAACATTTTGGAATTTCTTACAGAATGATATATTTACATTTTTCAAAACTGAAAATGTCTGCCTTCTTACTGAAGTTTACCATATGTCAAAACACTTCAAAAGCTAAATATTTTATATACAAAGGAAAAATGACTAATTTATAATGTATATAAGATTAGCCAAAGGAAATTTCAGAATGTCAAGAGCAGTGTTATAGCTGTCAGTTAATTAATACTAGAGTAATCCTTTATAAATCATAACAAAAGTTTTAATTTATGTGACTCGATGAAGCACGTCAGTAATAATCTCAGACAGTTTGTTAGTTCAGTAATTTACTTGCAAAAGCCATTAAAGTAAGTATATTTTACCCAATGCAAAGACACTCAATATAAGAACTTCATATTTCTTTAATTAATATCATCAGCAAACATGATGACCTCAGGGTTCAAATTATAAAAGCCCATTGTTTATGTAGCATCTCCTTTAACTTGCTTCAAAAATTAATCAAGATGCCTTCTCGGTTTACATGCATAGAAATGGCTCCCCAAACCCCTGTAAAGCAAATATTAGGCACAGCTCACCTCCATCGGGGAGATGACAGAAGCATCAAAAACTTCAGTCTGTATCTGAAAGCTACAAGAGTCAACTTACTGTCCACGCAGACACTTTCCTGCTCTGAAGCCATGCTGTGGCTAGCACAATATCCATTGAACGCATGGTAACGATGGGGAACTGCAGGATGTACTTAGGGAAAACACAGCTAATGACAAAGAGAAGGTGAGTGAATGCTTCAAAAATCAAAACACAGACCAGTCAGCAAGTCCGAAAAGCATCTCTCCCAGGGTACGAGCAAAAGTGACTAGCATGGTCTGTACTGTTTGCATAGTTGCAGTCGTCATAACTGAAAGGTGACAAATAGATGTAACCCAAGAGAACTTGGAGTCACGAGGGGCTACCCCTAGAAGAATAAGTGTCAAGTCTCCAACTAATAAGTATTTTATCGAGATTTGGTAAATAAAGTTGAGAGGGGGAAATCTAAAAGGTGGCAGTTGTTAACGGAGGCTTATCAAGCACATTCCGCAGTCGACAGAGTAGTTCACTTCTTCAGAGGCTGTCGAGCCATCAGAGGATAAGAGCAGATGTTCTGCATTGTGACTTGGTGAAGCATTGGACGCACAATTTCACAGAAAGTGACTTGGAAAAAAAATTGGCTTGGATCTGATCATTGTCACACAGATTGGGAACTGCTTGGAGATCAGTCCACAGAAGATCATAACAAATGGACATCTATTCATTTGGGGTTAGAGATCTGCCACTGAACCGGTGTGAGGTCTGGTTTTCGTTAATGGGTCTATGAGTAGTTTGTTTTCCAAATAAAGAATTTTAATAGAATTTTCAAATATAACGAACAGCATTGGGAAGCTGTGCCCATGGAATGGAAACCAATAGCTTTTCGAAGAGAAGAATACAGAACACAGGAAATAACAGAGATTTTTAGCTCATGAAAATGCAGTGCAAAAAACAAGACTAAGGCCAGGCAGTGGTGGTGCAAGCCTTTAATCCCAGCACTCGGGAGGCAGAGACAGGCGGATCTCTGTGAGTTCGAGGCCAGCCTGGTCTACAAGAGCTGGTTCCAGGAAAGGCTCCAAAAGCTACAGAATAGCAGGCTTTTTTTTTCTAGAGAAACCAAAACTTACAGTGTAAATAAACATTGTCCTTTAAAGAAGTCATCTTGAAAAACCCAGCAGTCCAGCAAAAGTTACTACTCAATATGTTTGGGGAGTTCATCTTTAGAATTGCCTTAAGCAAATCAGTGCCAGTAAACCTTAGTGCTCTCTCTGAGCCATGTAAGAGATGTGTCCTATCACAAACTGTTCTGCTTAGTTTTCCTCCCCTATATTTCATTTGTAATAAAAAGTATCCTCCCTACCTTTTTCCTCAAACAATGCCAAACAGTCTTTGGCTAGCTCCAACCCAAAAATCATTCTCTAATAGTTCATATTGGTATCAACTAAACTTATGAATCTATAGAGAGATGCAATCCCCCCCCCGCAAAAAAAAAAGAATTCTACTATGTGCTTGGCCCTACTATGGAACTGTTGGGGTATTGTAGAAACTAAGCAATGATCCTTGCTTTGAAGGCATTCGCACTCTGTTTGAAGTAGACAAGCATGTAAATAGTTATACTGTGGGATAATGACACTCTGGTAGATATATATGCTGAGAGTTTACAACAGCACACAGGGGATCTTGAGAATGCATAGGAAGAAAATTCAGTGCTGAAATTTGAGCTGAGCCATGCAGAGGAGCCAGAGAGACCCAAAAATGATGTCCTAGCAGAAACAAAAGTTTTACAGCCATCTAGTATTTGGGAGGAGGGAAGAAGGAGTTGGCAGGTTAGCTAATGAAACAGAAAAAAAAATAGTGTAAAGTCAACTCAACACAGACTTTACACCTATCTCTGATGGAAGGAAAGCAGCTCTGGGTAACAAGAAGAGTAATAGGTCGTGGACGAAGAAACTGGAACCATGGAACGTACTTAGAAGGCTATTGCAGGACCCTCTGAGCAGATGCCACTAACGACCTTTACATGATAAGGTCTCTGTGGTCACTTTTCAGTTCTTCCTGCCTCTTCCTTGGTCCATGGTTTTCCAACTGACTTCCAGTTACCTGTGTTCTCTTGGTTTCTCTGTGTCTCATCCAGTCTTCTTTAGCGGATGTCTGCTCTCCTCCCCAACTTCTTCTCGATCCATGCCTCATCTTTTTTCCCTCTCCTTGCTCACTGTTGGACTTACATCTTAACGGCTCTAGTAATGTCCCTTGTGAGAACCAGATACCTAAATGGATAGCTGTCCTCACTGGGACATTTCAAAGTAGTCAAGTGAATTATGGTGAGTTGCAAAAATTATAAGCCAGACTCAGCGGTACATATCTGTTGTCCCAGTCTTTAGTAACACTGAAGCAGGAAGATTGCAGAGAGTCTGAGGTCATCCTGGACCACCTCGTGAGTTTGAGGGCACCCTGGGCTACATAGGAAGATTCTGTTTTAAAAAATAATCAATCAATCAAACAAACAAAAAGCAGAACAAATGTGTGAATCTCAACATATAAGAACAAAAAGTAAATCTAGAATGATAAAAGAATGGTATTGATAATCGTGTGCTGGGGAGATGGCTGAGCGGTTAGGAGCACTGCCTGCTCTTCCAAAGGTCCTGAGTTCAATTCCCAGCAACCACATGGTGGCTCGTGAGAACTGGTCAATCGTCCTCATCAACTTAGACCATGAAATCCAATACAAACAAGTTCAACAGAACTGCGGTATATGGACTGTTCATGAATACTTCAGCATTGCCAGGGCATAAATTTCATTGGTAATTGCACATGAAAATCAGAGATAAACAGAAATAAAAAAGGGTTAGATTTGGATATGATTCAAAGATATCACTGAAATATTTAGTAAGTTATGAAAGAAAGTCAGGGCTGGAGAAACGATTCCATGATACGTACTGACTGCTCTTGGAGAAGACTGGGGTTTAATTCTGCACCCACATCGAGCTCACCTCTATCTATGTCTCCAGTTCCAGAGATCCACTGCCCTCATTTGACCTCCACAACCATGCTTGTGGTATATAGTCACACTTGCAGGCAAAACACTCATACACATAAAATAAAAAAATAAGTCTCCCACATTGGAGCACTGGAATAAGCTCCCAAGGTCCCAATGAGGAGCAGAAGGAGGGAGAACATGAGCAAGGAAGTCGGGACCGTGAGGGGTGCACCCACCCACTGAGACAGAGGGACTGATCTATTGAAAGCTCACCAAGGCCAGCTGGACTGGAACTGAAAAAGCATGGAATAAAACCGGACTCTCTGAACAATGAGGACTGTTGAGAAGCCAAGGACAATGGCACTGGGGTTTGATCCTACTTCATGTTCTGGCTTTGTGTGAGCCTAGCCAGTTTGGATGCTCACCTTCCTAGACCTAGATGGAGGGGGGAGGACCTTGGACTTTCCACAGTGCAGGGAACCCTGACTGCTTTTTGGACTGGAGAGGGAGGGGGAAAGAAGTGGGGGGAGGGGGAGGGGAGTGGGAGGAAGGGGAGGGAAATGGGAGGCTGGAAGAAGGCAGAAATTGTTTTTTTTATTTTTCAATTAAAAAAAAAAAAGAAACAGACTCTGGAACCGTAACAATGTATCTGGTAAATTGCCCTTTGTAACAGACTCTGGAACTGTAACAATGTATCTGGTAAATTGCCCTTTGTAACAGACTCTGGAACACTAATTATGTTTCTCTTCTCCTGACGCAGGTTGGAGGTGCCTTATGTCCTCTCAAAGCTTCCCGCGTTTGGAACCCACTCGCTAAAGTGTCAGTACTGGGAGTTGCTATGGAACCTTTTAGGGATCGGCCTTCTGGCAGGGAGAACCTGAGAATAAAGAGAGTTCCCATGGAAAAAAATAAGTCTCATGCATGCACACACAAAGTAGCCAGGTGCTGGTGGTGTACGCCTTTAACCCCAGCACTCAGGAGGCAGAGGTGAGCAGATCTCTGTGAGTTGGAGGCCAGTCTAGTCTACATAGTGAGTTCCAGGACAGCCAGAGCTATACATAAAGACCCTGTCTCAAAAAAATTAAATAAATAAATAAATAACCTCCTCCTTCCTTCCTTCTTGATAGGATCTTACTGACCTCCAGCTCATTGTATCATTAAAATGACCTTGGACTTCTGATCCTCTTGCTTTGTCTCTTACATTGGGAATATAGGAGTGCACCCCCACATCCATGTATGCAGTGCTGGAGTGTGGAATCCAATCTTCGTCTGTGCTAAGCAAGTGCTTTGCCAGCTGACTTACAGCCTCAGCCTGTGTGTATATCGTTCTCATTTTCCCTTAATGCCACAGTATAGAGAAGCATTTCTGAGAAGATACCAGGAGATAACAGGTAGGTGGTCGAGATGCATGGATCTATGAAGTAGAGTTATACAAGATACAGCAAGAAAGAAAACCCAAGACTGCCTATTGCTTCATGTTATTCAGTTGTGCAATTTTAATAGCTATTTAGGGAATCATAAAGTTGTTGGGGGAGGGGCAGGGACCTGGAGTCCAGCAGAAAGAAATCTATTTGTGGAGACTGTACTTAGTCTCCTTATGTCGGGGCAGATCGATACTGTTTCCTGAAGGAGGCCATTTAACAGCCATCTCCCTTCGTCCCCCTTGAGGAATCGGGGGAAACTGACAACCTGAGATCAGNACCCAGGTTCAATTCCCAGCACGCACATGGCAGTTCACAGCTGTCTGTAACTCCAGTTCCAGGGGACCAAACACCCATGGCAAAAAAAAAAAAAAAAAAAGCACATAAAATAAAAATAAATAAATCTGCCAGGTGCTAGTGGTACAGGCCTTTAACCCCAGCATTTGGGAGGCAGAGGCAGGTGGATATCAGGTGGAGGCCAACCTGGTCTTTAGAGATAGTTACAGGACAGCCAAAGCTACCCAGGGATACCCTGTCTCAAACATGAAAAACGAAATAAAATGAGTCATTTTAAATAAATAAATGCTCAGCTATCACATAGGAGATAAAAAATACTGCTGAGTAGCACTGTCTCTTTGAAGTGAAAATTAACTCTTAGTCCATTTTCTTAATGTGCGCTCTCAGAAGAAGACTCGAGCACTGGGTACTGCTCAGAGCCAATCATACCATTCCCAAGCTTTACAGACATTCGGGATGCCCCACCTTCCCTTGACTATCTTAATCAGTTGCTAGAGTCTGTTCTATAGTACATACTTGGAGCTTGGATGCTGACCAAGTACTTTGAATCTCATTCATATAATTATGTTTCCTTCCTTGGATTCAAGTATATATTTTTATTGCTTTATTTAGCTTTTTAATTATCTTTCGTAAACATTGAACGAAAGGCTTTGGGCATTATACCATGCAAAGCAGCATTATACCATGGAGATGTAATCCCAAGGCTCTCGCCTTAGATTTAAAAGATATA
>NW_026067939.1:4437814-4484245 GCF_014885135.2 Alexandromys fortis
ATAGTTATACAGTTATATAAAGTTATACAGGGGTTCTGAGGAGCTAATGGCTTCACTTATATAAGCAAATGCTGCCCAGATCATCCCATGGATAATTCCTTACTGAAGTAGTACACACAGCGTGGAATATTCCGATGCCATACAACAGGATGGGTATGTGTTGCAAGGAGGAGGGCCCACTTGTTTGTCCTGGCTGCCCGGCTACCTTAGCCCTGAAATAACCACACAGAAACTGTATTAATTAAATCACTATTTGGCCCATTAGCTCTAGCTTCTTAATGGCTAACTTTTATATTAATTTAACCCTTTTCTATTAATCTGTGTATCACCACGTGGCAGTGCTTACTGGGTAAAATTCAGCATGTTTGCTTCTGGCCGTGGATCCATGGCATCTCTCTCTGACTCCGCCCTTCTTTCTCCCAGCATTCAGTTCTGTCTTCCCTGCCTACCTAAGTTCTGCCCTACCAACAGGCCAAAGCAGTTTCTTTATTCACTAATGGTAATGACAGCACACAGAGGAGACTCCCACATCAGGTAGGAGTCGTCGAAAGTTAGCCTACTCGATTTCCTCCTTATCTTTATTCTTTCAATATTTGCAGCTTGCCCTTAGTCCCACCCGCACCTCATGTTAACAAGACCTTCCATTTCCTTAGCTTTCCAGGATGCCAGAGCTCCAGGGGAAGTCAGGCAAGGGGGTCTGGCAGATGGAAGCAAAAAAGTGAGAAAGCTACAAGGCCCTGACACCTGCGTAGAGGATGAAGGAGTTATGTGCAGCCAGACTCCTGGAATGAGGGACTTAGAAGGAAGGACAGAAGACTGACAGGGTGGAGTGGGAAGTTTCCCAAGATGAAAGCATGAGAACGCTTCCCCAAAGTGGGTAGAAAAGGAAAGCGATTCCCTGCTTTCTTAGCACTGAAGAGCTGCCAAGGGGAGTCACATGGAAATTGGAGCTCTTCCATTGACTTTGTTTCTCTTTTATTGGCCTTCATTTTCAGTTATTAAGAAGCATAGCCCTTATGTCCACCGAATACAATTTTCCTCATTGGGCACCCAGTTTGGTGGGATGAGAAGATTGGCACTTGGTGGCAAGAAGCCATGGGATGGGACAAGAATAAGCCCACCTCACTCACTGCTTCAGTAACCTCAGACTTTCCCACATTATCCTGCCACCTCTACCGGACTTGAGACCATGGTAGCCCTGGTAAAGAGAGTCCGTGGTACCGAAGATGGAATCAATTCTGCGCCCAATTTCACTGCTTTGTCCCTGAGACAACTGCTAACGTTCTAGCAATGAGTGTTCACTCTGCCTGTCAGGCCCTATTTATTCTAATTTCCCATCCTAATTCTAGAAAACTACAAAAGGGACCAATTACCCTCTGAGTTGGTCAGAGCCTCATTTGTGCTCAATGAGGAATCAGACACAGCCACACAACTCACCAACAGCACAACTGGTGCTGACTATTAACCCGGATCAATAGTCTCAACAGAAAAGGTCAAAGGTCCAATGGGCTCTGGGAACCCCAGACCACATTACTCTCCACCTTGACCAGCTTGACAGACAAGCTCAATTGCTCGGGCTGTTCCCTTTCGGTGGGTTAGCAAAGAACTTCGGAGCTTAAAGCTAACGTTCCTTCCTTACCTTAATGCTACCAGCGAGAGAAAATAATGAGCAAAATAAAAAACAAGACGAAAGCTTTCATGGCTACCTCCACTTTCATAAAGGGATGAATGTTGCTTTGCAAGTTTATTTTAGAGTAACGAGAGATTTGCGAAGGATTCCACAATATGGTATGTGGATGTCTGTATGGCTGATAGGGTGTCATACTCTAGGGTGTGGCAAAGCATCCCAAACCCAGCTTTTGGAGGACTCCTGCTATTGAACAGACACAGAAGCATACCTCACACGTTGGAAAAACCAAAAGCATATGTGTACATATATATATATATATATACACACATATGTATATAAAATATATATGTGTATATAAAAAGCATACATGTGTGTATAAAAACAGAATTATGTATAAATATATGAAATTACATATATATGCTTCTATATGCATGCATATATGTGTATTATATGAATGTATATGTTTCCGTTGTGTATATAGACAAATATGTATATATGTGTATATTGATTTACATATGTAACTGAAAACCTCCCTACATTTCTTTTTCAGAAGAGTGATCAGATTGTTAAGACAGGGTCTCATACAGGGTGGTCTGGAACTTAGTATGTAGCCAAAGATGGCCTAGAACTCACAATAATTTTCTGCTTCTGCCCCACCCATGTAGTGCTGGAATTACAGGTATGAGCCACCTTACCTTGCTGTATATTTTTTATTGCTGTTACAACATATTTTTTTTTATAGATTTTTGTGCCTTAAAACAATCCAAATTGGGCTAGTCATGGTAGCACAAGCCTTTAACCCCAGCACCCAGGAGACAGAGGCAAGCCATCATTGTAAACCTGAGGCCAGCCTAGTCCACATAGAGAGTCCTAGGCTAGCCAGGACTACATTGTAACATCCTGTATCAAAACAAATAAACCCACAACTAATCCAAATCAGTTATATTACAATTCTGGGCTTTAAAAGCCTAGCGCAGATCTCATTGTACTGAAATCTGGAGTAAAGGTGGGCTGCTTTCTTCCTAGACCTCTGAAGACATTTCTTGACTTACATTTTCTGTCTTCAGGAGACTATCTGCCTTCCTTCCCTCCTCCAGGCTCAAAGCCAGTGAAGTCTAGTTCCTATGTCTTTAGCTTTCTCCAGGAGCCATCCTCCTTCTGCTCTCAAGGGTCCTGGGAATCACAATGGGCCTCCCCAGATAACCCAGAGTGCTAACCCATCTAACCAAGGACAACTTATTCACAAGTTCTCTTCCACCTTAACCTTAACTTTCCTCTTCCCGGGTAGTCCAGCACATCTCCAGGTTATAGGAATTCGAAAGTGGATGTCTTGGCAGGCCATTGTTATTTCTCCCCCCTTTCCTCACAACCATCAGAGGGCCTGCTTCTCTCTTTCCGAAGCGTCTCACCTAACTTCTTCTGTCTGAAAAGTGACTACTGGGAGAGACCAAGTTTTAATAGACGCTACACGAGCCTCAAAAGAAACCCAACTGCTGACAAGTGAGAATTTCAGTAAATATATTGTACATGAGACAGATAATTATATTTTAAGCCAGTAATGCCAGCAAACATAATGCAAAACAATACAGCACAAGTACTGAGAATTTGGATAGATTGATAGACCTTTTAAAAATCATTTTTAAGGGCAGTTTATTTTCTTCTTCCTTTCCACTGAAGCATACAAAATGTACTCAATAAATATGCAGCAGAAGGACAATCAATCTAATATCAAAGTGACTACAGAGTTAATGCCAGGGCTTGATTTGTGTGCTGGCATTCCAGAATACAGAGGACTGAAGGTCAGAGGCTCTGGAGGAGCCTCCACATAAAGAAAACCCTTGAGTTACTAGGCACAAAGAAAGAATTGCTTGTGCGATACAAAGGGAGAGATCTAAAATCGCAATTACTCGAAAATTCTAAAAATAAGATTGGCAAGATTTGAAGTAAGTTTTATTCCAAACTTCAGAGCATGCAACATCATAGACAAAAATCAATATTCATAGTAAGGGTTTGGAAAAAAAATAGGAATACTTTGTTCTCCCGAATTTCTCAGTCTACTTCTAATTACAGAGAGATTAATTACAAATATTTTCATGTCACAATATGGAAATGGTAAATAACAAAAGTCTAGTAGAGATGGGAAATCGTCGAAACTCATTGTACACCAAGCATGTAATACATCTCCCTTTATTGGACCCTCACAATAATCTGAAAGATATGTATCAGAATACTGACAAGACATAGATTCTAGGAGGCAAATTTACTTAAAAATTTATATCTAAGATTTATAGCTGAGATTTGAACTCGGAAATACTTGCCTTTAAAGATTAGCTATATACCATGCCAACATTCTGACTCCCCAAAAACATATATTAAAAAGTGATTTAAAGCCGGGGGCCCATAGCACAGACTTAATCCTAGCACTGAGGAAGGCAGAGGCAGGCAGATCTCTGTGAGTTCAAGGCCAGCTTGACCTTCAGAGCGAGTTCCAGAAGAGTTACACAAAGAAGCCCTGTCTCAAAAAATAAATAAATAAAACAAAACAAAAGTTCTTTGAGCACTACATACAATTATATTAAACAAAGGGCGATGTTAATAATATTATTGAATTTTGGCACTAAGAAGAGGTCCTTCTTAATTTAGTCCATAATAAGGACTCAATTGTTCATCTTACAAATCTTTACAGTAGTAAGTAAATGCTCCTTGTTTGGTATTATATGTTTTCAAACTTCTTTTAAGGATTCTTATTCAGCAGGCTTTGCATCTTGGGGGCATTTAACTGCTAATGCTCTACAAATCTGGGCAGCCAAGGAAAACGCAGATGGTCCCATGGAACACAAACCACAGCAACATATGGTATACATTTACTTCTAACAAAGTGTGCTTCTTAACCTCTGGGTGTCCCCTCACCATTCCTTTATAAGGCTACTCATTCCTGGGGAAGGTTCAGTTTCCAGAAACGGGGCAACAAGCCCCACATGTGCCGAGTGGCCACTCGGATGGACAGAGCGTGTCTGAAGACTTGTAAGCAGCTGCATTTAGCACAAGCTTCCTGGCAGTCCCTATGCATCCCTGAACTGTCTCTCCAGACAATAAGCCCCTTGAGGGCAAGTGCCACACCTGATATCCTATTTTATTAGTTGCGCGAGACTGATGAATAATATTATCTGTCATATGCATAATGATGTACATTTTATGAACTGCTCGTGTATGGAGGTCTCCTCCTTACACGTGACATGATGTCGCATGTTCCGGACAGCATTCACAGTGACTAAGCAATTAGCTAGAATCATAAACTAGTACATAAAAACCTTCCTCTGGCCATACAAGGGGATTTCCCCCTGCTTATTTGATACTCCCTTATTTGCTCTTAAGGTTTTCAGTACAAAGTTCAATGGCTTATTTGCCTATTTTACAAAGACAACTAGTCTTAAGAGCTTAATACACGTATGGTAAGGTTCTGGTCTAAGGACTTTCTAAACATTAACCTTTTTAATCCTTCTGCTCGCTCCATGAGACAGATGCTGCTTGTAGCCCCATTCGCTCCGAAGGAGACTTAAGAAACAGAAAGAGAAACTCACCCAGAATCACAGGGGTTGGTCAACAGCAGGCTTGACTCATGTGAGTGAGGTTTCTGGGTATATGTTAATCACTATTCTGCTTGAGCAAGGATGCAGGAAGATCCTTGCATGTGAGCTGTGTGGTGCAAACAGGAAAAGAAAGGAGATGAAACAGTGCTTACTCCTCTCTGTGACTGATTTGACTATATTTTTAAATCCTTTACTCATGTGAACAGAACTCCATGTAAGAGCTATACTAATTTTTCATGTACTGAAGGCATATGCAGAGGTTACCTTCACTGACACACAAAATACCCCAAACAAAATGCTTGACGACTCAACCTTGTTTTAAATTTTGCTTCTTGAATTAGGGACACGAACAGATTGCCTAGGCACCAGACATGCTATATGCTCATATCTGTAAGTCCTAAGGGTTTGCATATTTCTTACATAAGAATATCCCACCCCATATATTTGAGTGTCTACCTTATAGCTGTACACTCGAGCTTACAAATTATCTAACCCTTTTGTTCCTTTCCTTTTCGACTACTTTTTCTTCAGGCACAGGGCAAGTACTTGCTTTCAATATAATGTTTAACACATTTTATGTTTGTATGCTTTTATTTCAATTGTCTTAGAAACATGCTAGCAAACATCCAAACATATTGTAAAGACTTAAAATTCAAAGGGTGTATACATATATCAACAGGAGTTATGAATTATGTATATTTCAAGCCTATATAAATTAGATTTTGAAAAACAAGCATCACAGTAGTCAGGCAGGTCATAATAAGACATTCCATCTGAAATGTAAAAACTACCTTGAATAAATTATCCATAAGTTAACACTCTCATTAGAATGACATATTTATTATTTCTGGGTTTCAGATGTTGCTTTAATGCATTTTGACTAACTGTTCTAATGGCACATTAAGAAACCATTTTAGGCCTTTCTCCCCACATTAGAATTTGCAGGCTTTATTTATGTTTGAACTAAAATAATATAATGTTTAAAACCATCATCCACTTCCCCCATGTAGAAGAACATCATTTTCTTTGGCCCAGAAACATTTAATTAAACCAGGATATGACTTTAGTAATTAGCTTTACACCGAATGACTCTAAAATTAATAGCCAATTGTAAGACTTTAAAAATTGGGGAACTGACAATCAAAAGCGTCTTAAATGCTTTGTTTATGTGATGAAAAAGGAGTGATCCCTTAATTCCCTGACACACGTTAGGCTGATCTCACAGGCTCTCTGCACCGGCGTCTAACACAGGCAAGTGCTTGAGGTTATGTAAAATAAACAACCTCGGGATCTTATTGCAAATGTTTGCAATTTATGATGTAAACTGATTTGTGAAGAAAAAACAGGATCCCATGCTGCCGAAGCCAAAAAGGCATTTTTTTTTTCAGAAATCAAAATAGTTCCGAAATTTGAGCATTGCATTATACTAAAGTATTACCATCTGAGGATCTAAAAAGTTACAATTCTGTAGGGGAGGGAGCAAAATCGATGTGTATCAGTTCAACTTTGTGCGTGTTTTTTTTTTTTTTTTTTTTTTTTTTTTTTTGAAAAACTGGGACTCCTGGACTAGAGAGTCCTTAACAGTAATCATGTCTTGAGTAAGCCCTTTTGACTTAGCCTACCCTACCCACACCCCCATTACCACCCCAACATGGATTTTCTTACTATGGAAAACTTCGCATTCCAAAGGTTAGGGGATTCCTTTACTGATAACTGGTTACAATTATTGCATTGTTGGCCTAAATAAAATAACATCATTAAAAACGGTCCATGTTTAAAATGAAGACTTCACATCCTCAAATCCCCTTCTGGGGAAGGTCTCGAAAGCGCAAGGTTTATATGTACCTGGCTCACCCAGTTGTCTGCCCAAGAGTTTGGGCTGCAGAGATCTGGAAAATTGGCCCAGAGAACCTATGGCTCCGACCCCAGACAGCTAGGGTGATTGGGTTGTATCCTCCTGAGCCTCAAAGGAGAGGAAGTGGTGGCCAGTGTCTCTGACCTGAGCAGGAACCTTTGACCTTTCTTACCAGACCTAGCTTTCCTCTCCCTCCCTGGACCTCAGCACTCAGGGGAGGCGGCAACGTGGGCATGGGTGGTACCCAGTGCCCAGCTGGCAGGGACATGCCACCTCCCTTGACCTGGGACTTAGCTCAGAATGCCCTGAAGAATACACACAGGGTCCCACGCCGCTCCCATGACCCACGTTTGCCTTGTGTGACCTCCATGTTTTCTTAGGGATCAAGTGAATGGTGGATCCCGCCTTTGACCAGAGGTTAGGATTGCCCGAGGGTTCGGAACCAGATAGGCGAGAGCCCCTGGATCTCTCCAAGGCCGCCCAGAGAGGACAGCGCTGTGGCCAACTGCGACCTTCACCAACTAGGAGAGCCACAGGGCTGAGCAGAGAGGACAAGGCCAATTCCTGCTCCGCAGCGTCTGGTAGCTGAGGGACAGATCAACCTCTCTCCGCACTTCTAGTCTGTGAATAAGCTTCAAAGGCAAGCTCAGTCCCCGGGGAAAGCAGAGCGTCAAGCGGGCTCCGTAGGGGGTCACTACTATCTGCCAACTCGTGACACTAGGGGATGCTAGGACATCTGCGACCTCCGCAGAGGGCTCCTCTCTAAGGAGCCAGGCGGGTGCAAGAAAGGGCATTCCGGACTCAGGCCTGGCTGGGACTGAGCTTCCAGGTCTTTCTTCATCCTCCGAGCAAACACAAGCCCAAACATCCCTCCCCCTCCACACACACACACACACACACACACACACACACACACACACACACACACTGGCAGGACAGGAGCCCATCTTCAAGCTTATGGAGCTTTTGGAAGAGAGCGACTGATGCCAAACTGGAGGCGGGTTGGGGGATGTTGCTTTGTTCCCCGAGATTCTACACCTCGCTTCTGCTCGGAGTTGACTTCCAAACCAGCATCTCCAGGAAGTTAGGCGACCGAGGATCGATTGTTGACAATGCCATATATAACAAACCCAGGGGGCAGTTGGTGATTCCTCTTTTCTTTCTCCCCAAATGACCCAAACAAACTTTAAGGGTGAAAGTCTAGCCATGTGAAGAAGGAGAACAAAACGTCTTGGGTGGAGGATTCTGTTATTGTTGTTTTTCTGATCTGTTCTTTTTTGTTGATTTGGCATAAGCTGGTCTCATAGTAGGTATTTAATGTGAGGCCAATGAAGTTGCTCTGAGTACTAGGAATCCCCAGGGCCACCCTTCTCAGGGTACCCTGATTACCTCACATAAGAGCAGAGGGAAGCGTTTCTTAACTTGTGTGTGTGTGTGTGTGTGTGTGTGTGTGTGTGAATATGAGTATATCATCAAAAAGGAAGAAGGAAAAGTATCCCGGATATTTTAATAGTAACAAGAACAAAGATGACGCGAACCCCATCAAATGAAACAATACTATTTTCATTCAATTGATCGCAAAGTGTCTTCGGTTAATAACTTGGCACTTATTTAAATGGTTTAACAGAAGTGGAGCCGAAACATTTTGTACTGACAACACGTCATAACAGCATCTTTTGTTTAAAATAACTTAATACACTAGAAAAAATATGGCAAATATAAATAATTTTGTTTTCATGGAGAACAAATAGTTACAAAGCTCAAACGCATACCGAAGTTCAGTAAGAAGAGCTTTTCCTCTTTCTTGTAAATTAAAAGGGGGGAAAAAAGCCCTAGGCAGGCTTGCTAGAGAATTTGGACTACATACAGGTTGCTTAGCCCAAGGTGTCCCTGTTTAAATAACTACATGAATTGAAACAAATAAAAAGATTACTTGAATGAATACACCTTTGTGAGATAAAATGCAAATGCTGAAAGTCAACCATTAGTTCACACATTATAGCCAAAATAAACTTTGTTCGTGTTTATCAACATATTATACACAAACCTAGTGTCTGTACCTAGCTGGGTGTCATTTAAGGTGGATTTGACGGGAGAGAGAGGGGGGAAATAAAGCATTATTCTCAAACAGGACTTCAAGAAACCAGCAAGGGGAATTCACGAAACGGGAGGGAACCGACGACGCGTCTAGCACGGTGCACGGCTGTATACCTTCATGGCTTCCTTTGCTCTTTTTCTTTTCCCTGTATTTTGCTAACCGCCTCTATCTTCTTGGAAGAGTCAAGAGTGTGTGTAACTCCCTTCCGACTTTTTCCCTTTGCCCTTTGGGATTAAAGGCCGGACAAATTAGATGTGGATCCACATCCAGACGCTTTCCACACTGAGAACGAAGGTGTAGAGAGTGCACATTGAGTGTGGGGAGGGGAGGGGACACCATCAATGGAATACAAGTAACATGCAAACCAGAATTTACTGTCAGCAGTCTGGACAGTTCTGCCATAATAATTTTTCAGAGGAATCATTGTCTGTAGCATCACTTTTTTTTGTATTAACGTCCTTTTTTTTTCCTCCTCGTTTTCACACCGTCTTCCCTCTTCTTGCTCTTCCATACATGGTGTTTTTAAACTCAAAGCATCTGATTCAACGTAAAAGGAGGCCCGCCTCTCTTATCAAATGTCTCGTATTAAAGTGAACTTCGCAGAAAAAGGTCAGCTTCAAAACCTGTGAACTTCCCAGCTGCGCATTTTTTTCATGTTAAGTTTTTTTAAATAAGTATACCTCTTCCTTCTGTTTTGCTTTCTTGGACCATTAAAAAAACATACATTTTAGTTGGTAAACCCCTCCCCCCCTTTCTCTCAAGATTCATCCAGGTTATTTTTTCCGTATTTTTATGTACAAAATAATTTTTAGACTTGTTTTGCTTCGTCGTTCTCTTTCTAATTCCAGCCAAATAGCCATAAGAAACAAGCTCCCTTTCTCCTTTTCTCTCTAGTTTGTTCTCTATTCTTTTTGTTTTTGCTCGTTTGTTGTTAGCACGATTTTATTTCAACGTAGGAGTCCATCGCCGCAGTCTTGTCGCTATCCACTTCTCACTGTTCCCACACTCCTTTGTCCAGGCTCTAGCCAGACTCATCCAAACCCGCTCCTACAAAGCCGAATTTTAGTCCCAAGAGCCCCTGGGCTGGTGGCCCTCGTGGGATCCCGGGTCCAACGCAGAGTCCGGCCCTGGGAATCCAGGGAGCAGAAAGAAACGGGAGGCGGTCAGCGGGGAAGGGGCTGGCCTAGGCGGTCCGAAGCGGGTGCGGGAGAAGCAGCCGATCGCGGGAGGGCGTGCGGGGTCGCGCCGCTCGGGAGGCTCCAGCGACCGTGGCGCCGGCGTCGGCGTCACAGACCCAGGGCGGCCGCGTGCTTTTTAGCTTTTAGTCTGAGATCTGCGATGCTGGAGTTCTTGCTGGTGGTCTTGGCGGCGGCGGCGGCAGCCACCACCGAGGCGGCGGAGGCCGAGTCCGCGGCCAGCGTGGCCAGCGGCAGTCCGAAGGGCGGTGCCGGGAACATCATGTAAGGCGCGTGCGCGGCCAGGTGCGGATGCAGGTGGTGGTGCGCGTGCGCCACGGCGCTGTCCAGCTGCAGCTGCGCCTGAACCTGAAAGGACAAGGGCGTCACGTTGCAATGACTATCCTAGGGTAACAACAGAATAGAAACAGAACATTAACGGCGTCCAACTTGGCTATGGGGAGAATTGGGGTGCGCGACAGGGAAGCTACATTTTGCTAAACATCCGTTTGGAGAAGGCTATTATATATAGGTTTTTGCTTTTGCTAAATCTGGGGCACCCCATCACTACCCCCAGGTCATTAAGAACATGCTTGTTTGGGTTCCTCATCCTTGTCTGCAGGAATGTTATGGCCCTTCGGGGACTTGGTGGCTGATACCATAGCTTGATATGGTACCCATGCAACACCACCTCAACTTAGCGATATCTTGAAAAGGTTGTGTTTAAGGACTGTTACCCTCCTCCTGTCCTGTCACAAACATCTTGGACACACTACTAAAATAAAATACGTAACTTTTTCTTGCTACTTAGAGACGGTCTTGCATCTGGAGGTCTCAACTTTTCCTGAGGATCCTGTTTCAATGCTGACTTAGTCTAAATTCCTAATAGTCTTCTCACTGTGGCTGATTCTACTGGCCTGAAGATCTCTACCTTCTTAGTAGGGCCAGTGTCTTAGTAAGTTCTACCTGTGTCCCCCCCTCCCCCCCCCGCCCCACAACTCTCCTCATTTCAAAGGGCTTCCCATCAGGGTCCAAACGTCTCCTAGTGAGGTGGGGACACTCATCTCTCTCTAATTCTAATGCTCCACAGATGGGCATCACCTGGAGTCTCCCAGTCCAGGGTACTGGTGGTGGAGAGCTCATCTCTGGCATTACAGCCTTGGTGAGCAGGGATGCCTGCTGAAGATGGGGAAGGTCAGAGAGTGGCAAGGAAAGCATTTTGCCCTCCGGCTTCGAGAGTGGGGAGTTCAGAACACTGGGATTTCCCAGCACTGAATCATTGCTGCAGGCTTTCCTTTAAAAAAAAAGTTGTTCTAAAGGTCTTTTTTTTTTTTTTTTTTTTTTAATGGCTCAGAAAGGGAAAGCTGAGGTAGAGCAGCCAGCCCTGGGAAGACCAAGTCTTAGCTCTCTATCAGAGAGGAAGCCTTTTTTTTTTTTTTTTTTTTTTTTTTTTTTTTTTTTTTTTTTTTTTTTTTTTTTNTTTTTTGTAAGGACAGCTTTTTGAAGATAAGTCTGACTTGGGAATAGCTGTGTTTATTTGTCTTCTGCCAGAGACACTGAATGTGACTGGGGGTAGAAGACACCTAGCAAGAATATTGTGAGGATTGCTTTCAAAACACCTTTGGAGTGGCCTCTGTATTTGATTTGACGAAATTCTAATCAAAGGCTGCTCCTTCTACTCCCCAAGTGTAATCTTAAATGCATTTTCTAAAGGGCAGGTTACTGCCTTCAGGCTCCTTCAGGGGTCCCCATGAAAACAGAGAGCAGTGAGAATTTGAGGCCATGACACTGTATAGGTTTTTTAAAAAGAGTGGGATCATTATATAGTCTTGAAATGGGTTCTTCAACTGAATGGACATTGAGGCTCAGAGACAGGGGCTGTTCAAACAGTCCAAACAAACATCCAGGCCTTTTTACATTTAAAAACAGCTTGAAGCTAGGTTGTACTTGCCTGCTGGAATGGCATCCTTAAAGCACCTACGTTGACATAGGGTGCAACTCTACAAGCTTCAAACTGGCTAGCAGCCCCTATAAGGACACCTATAAAACAACAACAACAACAACAACAAGGGAAATGAAACAGAAGAGGTGAGGTCAACATTTCTTGTCAAAATCCCCAAGGTGCCAAATGATAGCAAGATAGAATGGATTCTAGTAGGAATAGGATGTCATTTTTTTTCTAAATTGCTGCTATGAATGAAATAAGTTGCAGCTGGTTTCGAAGTAGTAGGACTTCCAATAACTGTACAGAAACTTTGCTTAAATCAAGTCCTTCCTGCATCCCTAAGATGTTTTTGTCTCTGATAGTGCAATATCCCTCCACTCCCCACTTTTACTTACTAATAAAATGCATGATAAGAAGATATACCTTTATGGAGCTGATTCTCCTGTTTTCTACACTTAGCTCTTCGATTTTGAAACCAGACCTACAAGTTGAGAGAGAGAGAGAGAGAGAGAGAGAGAGAGAGAGAGAGAGAGAGAAACACATAAAACTCAGTGATTCAAAACATCTTAACGTCTTAAATTATAGTTGTGCAATAAAAAATAGTAGTGTTTAGGTCAATTTTGGGATACGAAGAGCAAGTTTTAAGTCATACAAAACAGCCTCAATTTTCAAAATGAAAAACGTAGATAAAGTATAAAATAGAAAGGCTTCCTAGACTCTTTGTAAGATAAGTTGTTCCTTGATAAATTACCATTAGTTCCGGTTTCATCTTTCCACATTACAGAGTCCCAGGGGCCTAAAACACTCCCTGGTACCCGACACCAATGTGATAATGGCTTTAAATGTTTACCCAGTTAAGACCCAAGAAGAATGGACTCAGTAATAGCCTGTAATATTAATTAGCTCCATCTCGAAGAAAAACCCAAACAGTAAAGCAAATAATGACTCTTATTTTGGTGTGGGGGTGGAAGGGAGAAGCAGGGGAGGGGAGGTAATTAGTGTCATATAAGCCTCACTACAAAGAAGTTTAGAATTTCTCTGTCCCTCTGTGCGCAGGAGTGTAACACAGTGGCAGAATAATCGTGCCATTATCATGATAATCTAATTTGCTTCTATAGAAAAAGCCACTGCCTGCAGTTAGGACAGTAGGAAAGATTCCAGAAAATAGCTCCTGTAACTTAAATGAAAGTATGAGGGGGAAAAAGACCAGCAATAAAGTTCATTAAAAAAAAAACACACACAAGTGTTGCCACAGACAGGAGAGGTGGGGTATGAATCAAGTAATCCCTGGATACTGGATATGGTGTTCTTTAATAACTTGCCAACTTTTCAAGTCAGTGTGAATTTTTTTTAAAATTCAAATAAGGCTTGCTTTTTAATACTCCAGTTCCAATAACACAGCATATTGATTGATTCACAAATTAATGTTTTTCTAAAAAAAAACATAAGAGGGAAATATTGCTTCAGAGCCTTTTCTGATAAGTTTTTGAAACCAAGTGCCAGAGTCAATGTAAATCTTCAAAAATTCTCCTGATATTGAGTATAATGGAAGGGTGGATTTCATGCCAGGGTGCCACCCTTTGTGTGACTCACATGGCCTGAGGCTTCCTGACTCTTTTTTTCCCCCTAGAAGAGTTGGAGTGGAGATGCTATTACTCACGGCTGCAATAATTATCACGGTTTTAAGGGGTTGCAGAGTCTCTAGAGAGCTCAGCGCAGGCTGCAAAGCAGAGCAGGCTTAAAAAGGAAGGCGCTGGGATTGACGTCGTGATGACCAAGGAGGCCTATTATTATTTTTCCTGTGTCCACGTTACTGCTCTGTTTTTTCCCCCTGATCCTATTACAAGATGCGGGGAAGCCCCATAAGAATTGCGCATAGTTCCTTACAGATGGTGGTCTCTCTGCCTAGAGACCCAGGGAGTATCTGTTACAGCGATACTTTGTAACAGCTGCAGATGTTCTAGGCTAAAACTGCTCCATGTGTTCAAACAAATAATGACCATCATTTTCCCCCAATTTTATTATTTGAGCGGAAATACAATCTGAAACGTTTAAATTTGTTCCCCATAAAGCTGGAAGGATATGTACGTGTGTTTATAATTCCACCTTTAGATTATCTGTAACCTCACTTTTTGGTTTTACATTCACCTAAACAACCAATAATGAAAAAAGGTGCAATTCTTACTTCATGTGATATGAGCATTTTCTGAAGGTTAGGTTTTGCAAACATCAATAATAAGATGTGTACATTGCTTCAAAAATGGAATTTTCCTGCGTTTAGATTCTTTGCGTTGGTTAAATGAAGGAACAAAGGGTGACCAAATACATTCGGTGTACTCTGTTTCACACCCGGTTAGAGATCGACCCGCTAACAGACACTGTAAATTTTTGCACTTAACAGATGCTAATTTTCTTTATAGTCCTTACATCTATAAACCTAATTGGTATATCCGTTTGGCAAACCCAAGACCCTCAACGAAACCCAACTCCAGAGAGCAAAATACTCGTTGTAACTTTTAAGGCTTCAGAGATAAAACGTTTTCTGTGGGATTTTTTTTTTAAGGCTTATAAAAGTAGGCCCATTAGAATTAAACCACATTAAAGACAGCACGAGGCAAGGGGGGTGTGGTTAATAGAAACTCTGGGAGCAAGCCCAGCGCAGCTTTCTTCTTCAGCGAACATATGTTGGCTTAGGGGTGAAAGGGGCTACGGGGATCAAAATCCATTTTAGAAACTAAGAAATCTAGCAAAGCTATCCTTCCCCAGCTTTCTCGCCGCACACCAGACACCTGCACCAGCAGCCTACGTGTTTCCCCTAAGCTGTCGGCAAACCCTAGGTGCAGGGCTCTAGCTCTCAGGACCCAGCCTCCGTCTGCTCGCAGTGGGGTACCTGTACTCGGGCCTCAGAAAGCCCCAGTCGCTGGCTCAGTTCCTCGCGCATGAAAGCGTCTGGATAGTGAGTCTCATCGAAAAGCCGCTCCAGCTCGTTGAGTTGTTCCAGGGTAAAATTGGTTCGACTTCGCCTCTGCTTGATTTTGGTCTGGCCTTCGTCCTCCATCCCTTTCGCATCGTCTTTGCGATCCTTCAGTTCGGGGGACACTGGAGAGGGCACCACGGACGGACCACACGTGCGTCGGAGCACGCACCAACACACACACACACACACACACACACACACACACACACACACACGGACAAAAACAACAAGACAAGCCAGTTACCAGATTTGTCCAATGGAAGGCTAGAGACTCCTAACACCTGGGGTGGGGATCCCCATGAAGACCCGGTGAGAGACCCGCGAAGTCCTCTCTACGGCTGCCTGGGGACTAGGTGGGCTTGCAGCCACCCAACTCAACTGTAGTCTCAGCTCAATCTATCCCTACCTATACTCTTCCCTTCTTCTGCCAACACCAAAAGCATTCCTGACCCTCTGGCACTCACTGCCCCATGCACTCACGGAAATCAAAAGCGTTGCGCCGGCCTCTCGCAGAGCGCGGTCTTGGTTAAAGGGCGCGGCAAGGCCACGCAACGGCCTCGCAAGCCAGCCATCCCCCAGAGGGCTGTTCCACTGTCCCGCCAGCCTCTGCTGCCTCTGGCCCTTTGCCTCCCGCAAACTTGCTGGTCTAATTTAGGAACAACTGGGTTGGCTGAAAGGTCGCAGCGGGAAAACGAGACACTGGGACTGCGAGGCGCAGAAAGCCACGTCCCCGCGCGCACAAGGGCTCTGACCAGACCCTTAGGGATGTTTCCATAGGCAGCTAGACTGTCCCTGTACTCCCTGCCAGACCCGGGTCGAATTGGCACAGGCAACCACGCCATGTTGGCGGCCTGAAGGACTGGCCGCCCACGCTGGGCCAGAAGGGTAGAGGCGGCAAACCAGACAGACTCTGGTGGTCAGCAAAACCCACCCCGTACATCTGTCCTCTCCTTCTCCCTCCCTGGTGGAAACCAAAGCTGGACCCTAAAGGCTTAAACCCACTGAGATCAACAGGTTCAAGAACATTCCTCGGTTTCTATTGGCTGTTAAAACCTTTTCATGCATCCAGCAGCTCGGATGTTTAATAAAATATGCAATTTTTTTTGCACACATCCATTGCTACTTTGCGGCCCTTTCCTTCCACGTAAAAGATAGGAGCTCTGCCAGTTTGAGCAAAGGGAGTCATAGGAGGGATGATACGCATCTATGCCAAAGGGCACCGATGCGGAGTGCCAAAGTCAGGCCCATATCAATATAAGGTCCACCTAACCTTCATCCCCTGTGCCTGATTTGGAGACGGGTGTCCAGTGTCAAAGCTAA
Organism: Alexandromys fortis; assembly: GCF_014885135.2. NCBI lineage: Eukaryota > Metazoa > Chordata > Mammalia > Rodentia > Cricetidae > Alexandromys > Alexandromys fortis. Next base: position 4,454,405 of record NW_026067939.1, read on the forward strand.
GTTTAGATAGTAGAGTCTGTTTGCGATTCCTCCCAACCCAGGATCCGGATCAACAAGGAAAAATAAAAATCACGTCTGGAAAGAGCCAAGCTACAAAGAAATTAACACTTGCCCTGAGCTTGGAAGTCAACAGCCCTAGGAATCGGCACAGCCAGGCTTCAGCCCTTGTGGTTGGTGGGCTATCTAACCCAAGTCCCTGAGCTGTGAACCCTGAGGGGTTCCTCTCGGCCCTTTTATAGCGATCCTGTCACTTTCTAAATTAAGGAGGACATGGTCCCGGAACTGGAAGAAGATGAACCGCCACATCGCGCCCCAGCCTACGGTGGCTTTCTACACCGTAATCTTATTTGTTGCCTGTATTTCTGCTGCTCAATTTGTGGACGTTTGTCCTTCCTTCAGGAAGGAAGTAGATAAGGTCACAGCCAGCAAACGTTAGGGGGTCAATTCAATAGGAAAATACTCTCGCTAACATTGTAGTAAAATTTAAACAGGAACACATAGCCTTCAGATGAGAAGAGGAAGGCTTTTGTCTGTTGTCACCCACAGAGCAGATACCCCTCAAAGTTTAGGGGCTTCAAAGGGAAACAAGTCCAAATTTCAAGTTGATTAATAGACTTAATATAATGTCTCTTTCGCCCCCGACTTTCCACTTAATGGCCTAAACAGGAACAGACCGTGTTATAAACAAGCTAATTGCTTGCTTAAATTTGTGATTCTACGCATGCCACATATTTTCTTAATTGGAAAAATATGGCAGCACACCAGTTACTGCAGTACCGAGTGCTAAATTAATTTTTAACTTCGAATTGATAGACGCTTTTCCGTTTGATAAAGCCCTAACACTGCTGGCTCCAAAAGATACCCTCACCAACACACACACACACACACACACACACACACACACACACACACACACACACTCCTAAAGTACTGCAGGATTCTAGGCAGTAAAGAAATTCTGTCTATAGTGCACCCCACCCCCACCCCTAGTACACCCCACAGACTTCACTGACAGAAATTCAACTTGGCCTGGACCTCTGGCCGCCTTCTACCTTAACAGTTCAACGAGAATGCGAGGTTTGGTCCCCAAGATCCAGAGATTTAGGGGGCTTTGCAGAGTTATAGGGGTTTTGGTGGCAGCTCTAAAGAAGGGGCAACCTACTGTGGTTCTTCTCTTTCTCCCCCGCCCCCTCTAGGCCTAGGAAAGGGGTTCGGGCAAACTCGGGACTATGGGCTCTTCACAACTGGCCTCCTGGTGAGCTCCTTGCCGCACCCCCTCTCGCAGAGGGCCACGCAAACTTCCTTGTCCCGCAGCGCGGGCCCCATCCGCCCGCTCGCGAAAAAATGCATTTCGGTGCAACCGGAGCAACTAGGAAGGATGCGCACAACCCCACGTTCTCCCCCACGCGAGGACCCCACCCACGACTGAGCAGTCTGGCCTCCTACCCCTTTACTATTTCTGTCGCTTCTAAAGCTGTGGTCCAGGGCCCTCTGCGCTGCCGCCCTCCTCCCGGTTGGGCCCCGGGTCCTCTCTCGCCCGCAGGACAGGGGAAAGCGGGAAGGGGAACCGCGACCGGGGACAGGCCATTACCATCCGTCAGCCGCGGGCTGCCCGGCTCCCTGCTCCGCTCCGCGGCTCCCATGTCCAGCTCCCGGACGGGAGAGCGCCCTCCTCCAGCTCCACCGCCTGCTCCTCCTCCTCCAGCACCTCCTCCGCCTCCTCCGCCTCCGCCTCCGCCTCCTCCCGCGCCGCCGCCTCCGCCGGCCGCCCGGACTGCCGGGCTGCTGCGGTCGTCGCGGCCCGGCTCGATGCAGCCCGGTTCCTTGGCCCCACGCAGCGGCCCGCTCTCCAGCACCTCCCGGTACGTGATGGCCTCTTTCTTCTCCTTCACTTTCTGGTCAAAAGACTTGGAGACGAACGCTGTAAGTTCTTCCATCGCGGCCGCTGCCGGTCAGCCTCGCGCTCAAGCTCTCCCAGCCGAGCCCCGCTCTTTTTTTCCTCCTTCTTTTTTTACTGCTCCAGCCCCCCCAATAATAACACATCAATGGGGCAGGGGGTGGGGGAGGAGAGGGAGGAGGAGGAAGAAGAAGAAAAAGAGGAGAAGAAAGAAGAGAAGTAGAAGGAGAAAAAGAAGTAAGAGGAGGAGGAGGAGGACGAAGAGGAGGAGGGGAGAGGGGGGACAGGGGGGAGGAGGGAAGGGGCGGGGGCCGCCAGAGGGAAATGGGAACTGATGCTTCCCTGCCGGAGCGCGCGTGTTCAATGTTAAGATCTTTGACAATTCTTCCTGCGGAGAGTTCAGATCTGATAGCGACGCAGCTCTTGAAGTCTCACTATTTATACTTCCTAAAGGCGGCCCCTTGTTCTGAGTAAATTACCTCCCCTCGCAACTCTGAGTGAACCCCTTCGCGGGTAGCAGGAGCGCCACTACCTGGGGTGGGGAGGAGAGGGAGTGAGGAAGAGAGAGAGAGGGAGGAAAAGGGGAGAGAGAGGGAGAGAGGGAGGGAGGGAGGGAGAGAGAGAGAGAGAGAGAGAGAGAGAGAGAGAGAGAGAGAGAGAGAATATGAATATGAATGCGAATATTGAGGATGGAGGATCCAGGCAGGAGTCCATCGGGTTGGAGTGGGAGGGCAAGCAGGGGACCAGAGGGGGCGGGGGGAGGAGGCAGGTCCTGGCGGTTGGGTTTTCTGATAGCCTCGGCCGGGGTGCTCTTGGCCATTAATCCAGGATTGACAAGAATCCCTAATTAATTTAATTAAGCGTGGATTTTGCGTTGGTGTCACGACTTAGTAAAACACTGGGGATCTGGATAGACTTCTCGGAGGCGGGGCCAAGAGGAAACGGACAAGTGCACTGCAATCCGAGTCGGTGGGTATCTTCAGAGAGTAGCCAACCCTCTAGCCTCGCTCCGTCCGGGTGGGCACCCCAACTGCTCGACCCGACACTGATGACCCCTGGTCTCCGGCCCGGCATCGGGCGCTCTCCGGTTAATAGGCCCAGCAATCACTCCAGCATTCCGGTCCCACACCCCTTCCTCCCTGAGGCCGCTGCAGCTGCACAAGCGGGCGTCCTGGCTTCACGTGCCTGCTGCGAGCAGGGCTTCGCTACAGCTCCTTGGACTCCCGTGCCTCCTTTTAGGATCTTTCTTACCGGCAGCCAGCCTTACCGAGTGCCCGTCCCTGTAATTCACCCTATTACTCGCTCCTCGGAGTCAAAGCCGACTCCCGTGAAGACATTTCCCGCTACAAGGGGTTGGTCGATTTAACTTGTTTCCTGAACAGTTGCTCCCCCGCCAGATCCGCTTTTAAGGTGTTTTCTTAGAGCCGGGTCAGGCGCAGTTTCATTTCGTTTCCTCTCTGAGGTCTCAAGATTCTTATTCTTTTTCTTTACAACTCCCTGCATAACGTCTTTAATTATTTAGCACCCCGGGAAGCATTTCCTAATTTGAAAAACAAAGGATTATCACTTTTTCAGTTCTGCAGAAAAAAATTACCGACGTTAATTGTCGCTCGCCTAATTTTTATTTACCGTGGACTGTGGAAAAAGACTTACTCTTCGGAGGGGGGAAAACAACTCTCTCTCTCTCTGTTTCATAACTTAAAAATTATATTTTTGACTCATTTTATGCAAACTATTTGTTATATAGGGGGAACACGCCTGTGTCCTGTAGACGGGACTTTCTGTGAGATTTTTAGCAATACAAATACTTGCTTATGCGTACAAAGGAATATTTACATATGGAAAGTTATATTTACTTGAACGTGTAAACAAATATACCTCTTTAAGTGTGGGTTTTGGGAGGGACACTTAAACCCCAAAATATTAATGAGGTTTTTCTGATGTTAAAAGATCATGTTCTAGTTATCTTGGATCCAGTATTCACTTAAAATGAAAGCGGTTACAGACCATTAATATGTATGTCTTCTGCTCACTGGTTAGAAAAGCAAACTTAGCAAATAATTCGAGAAGTTCCATCAAAACAAGCTGAAACATCTGTAAAGAGGGCACAGTTGTAACGTGGCAGATAAAGGGTTTCTCACGTAAGTGTAATTTAAGGCTTTATATAACTTTATGCGACACTAAATACGCCACAGCTACACTGCACACTTAGAGGAAGTGAAAATAAAGCTGAATAGAAATGTTGCTGTACGTTGTCTCTGGCGTTATCTCTCCTTCTAAAGACATTTTCTTTTCTGCTTTTAGGACAAGCGCTTCCCTTTATAGTTTTAACAGCAATAACGCTAATGAAGTCCACAAACACTTGGTTTTATTATTCCACAAAACTCAAAAACTACACTTTCCATGTTCTAGGGATTTAGGAGCATTGGTCTACTATCTGTAACACTGTAATTCCAATAAGAGAGCGGAATAACCACACAATTTCAGTCTTTTGTGGAACTGTTTAAAAGGCTTATTTAGCAGGATGATCGGTAAGGGGATCTGCTAATTTGGTATGCTGTTCCAGGAGCTCTCAGGCTGATTCCTGAAATGGATATTCACAAACACCTCCCCAATAAGCGCTGCTAAAAGCCCGATAAGGCATTAGGTGACCCTCCAGATACTTCTTTATCCCTTTAAACACAGGACTTCAACCCAAACTCTTATGCCATCTTCTGAGCTGGAAGAAAAGAGGACCACTTTAAAGGTAACCAGAGAAGGCTCAGACAAAACTGTTGTGTCATTTGATCCAACACATTTCCCCTTTATTTCATCTTCTGGACTCATTTTAACTATAGGGATGGTAGATGAAGCAGTGGTACATCTCCAGAGTCTGGCTATGGAGCCCTGCTTGCAGAGAGGACATTTAAAATTTTATTAGTGTGTAATTGTACAGACAGGTTTCATTCTTGAATTTTCCATATATGATATAATATACCTCTTCTGTTAGCCTCTTATATCCTCCTGCCCCCTTCCCTTCCACATCCCTAATAGTTCCTCTGTTAGGAAGTTTCAGTTTTAAGAAGTCCAAAGTTTTGAAATCATATTAATAAGCACTATGATGTATAATGTTGTTTCACTAAACAGCAAATATTTTTCCGAGATAAGGCATTTCAAAAACCAGTTTTGAAAAGAAAAAAATATGGAGGCTAAAACTCAGCTGACAGCATATGCACAGATATAAACAAAACAACCAAAAAATCCGGACCCCAAGAGTTCTCCCAGCCCTTGAATTATTTATAAGAAAACATGGAGTGTTGCAGTTACATTTTTAAATGGTCCCTCAAAACTGGTTAGTTAAGGTACAGCTATTTTCCAGGAATAGATCTATATTGGAGGTGATTTGCATCTCAAATGTCTGTGGAAATCTGTACCTTGGTATCTAGCTAAAGGTCGGCAGGAACTCAGGCTGATATTTTATGTATTTCTTTAGCTTTGCTTCCCTAGACTAAATAGTGAAAAACAATTTTCACACAAGGAAAATATGCTATGAACTACAGAAAATGTTGCTTGTCTTTAATTTCGGCCACTGAGTTTTTGATAAGTGTACATATTTGATTTCTGTTCTAGAAGAAACTTCTCGCATCGGGCAGATTTCTTCCCTCTATCCAATGGTTACTTTAATATTAGAACTAATTTGCGTCCATCCGTGAATGCCTTCACCTTCGCGGCAGAACCCCCACCACCCAACACACACCGATTTTTAATGTATTTTTGCAAATAAATCATTACAGTTTAATCATGCACAACTCTATGCAGACGCACTCCATGATTTATTATTGTTGGGCGAATTTCGACGTCGCTTAACAGGAACTAACCAATTTTGCTCAGCGCGAATGTCTTAAACATAACTTCCCACGATGTAGATGTTTACTGATTATCTGTGACGATAACGACGATTTCTAAGGCAGTAACATCCCATAGGCCCACCTTTATTGCTTTTTGGGAACAAGAAAATCCAATTATGCAAATATGCGAAACAAACATTAAACAAAAAATTGGCGGCATGACAATCCACTCGCTCGGCATTCCTGGTGGCCTAGCGGCCTGCATCGACGCACTCGGCAGCTCGGCTGGCGCTGCCTGGCGCTGGAACCAGGAAGGCGCTGAGCTTAAACTGAAGCAAGTTCTGAGGACGCCGGTGGCGCCGCGGTTAGAAGAGGGGGTTCCAGGTCCCCGCGCCCGGAGGTGCGAGCCCGAAGGTCGACCCAGGTGATGCCGGCGTCCAGAGCTTGGGGGCGGCGCCCGCGAAGGCGGCGCCCGGAGGCCCCGCTCGGCGTGAGGCGGCGTGGGGCCTGGCGCAGTCAGTGGCCGAGGCCGGGCCGGGGCCCGCGGCGTGCGGAGCGGAGCCGTGCGCGCATGCGCCTCGCACCTGGGAGGCTCCCTGCTCGCTGGCCCCGGGCACGCGGGCCGCGGGAGTGGGCGGTCGCGGGTGGCGAGCGGCCGCGGGCCTCGGGCTCGGCCCACGGGCTGGAGGTGGTGTGGAGAGTTGGCCCCCATTCCTCCGGTCCCGGGTCTCGATCGCCCGCTGTTTCGGGGTTTCCCAGTGTCCTACCTCCATAGCCCATTTCACTCTCACCTTCTCCAGGTAGTTGGAGCCGGGGGGGGGGGGGGGGGGATGCTAAATCTAATGAGCACTTGGTCCCCATCCTCTGACCTGTCTGACCCCTGGTTGACGTGAGAGATAGCACAAGGTCAAACAGATCTCCCTGTCGTGAAATACATTACTTTAAGCGTTCTGTAAATTTCTTTTTGACGTCAGGACTTTTGGTCACGTGACCAGGTTGCTACCCTTGAACCCTACTTTTCTGAGCAGTTAAAATGTGTGTTACCTGCCCTAGATTTTAGACTTTAGGTTATGAGTCATGTAATTTCTGAGTTGTATTTTTAAATGCTATTGAACCAAATCTAGACTCGCCAGTAGCCGAGTTTTGTCCCCACTAAGAAGTAGGCATTTATAGCATTCACCTCTCATCTGTTGGCTTATGAAGGGATTCGAATTGTCATCTTTGAACTTGCATGGAAAAGCTCCCAGTGAAGGAGCTATGTGGAGTTTTCAGGTTTTAAGGAGTGGAGCGGATGTGACAGGTTCAATCTTGTGGGGAAACGATGTCTCCATTGAGAGCCCCCCTCTAGGTAGAGTTTATGAATATTCACTTTTCTCTGCAGACAAAGGCGGTTTCTTGCTAGGTGGTAACACTTTATTACTGTATGTTCAATAAGAGGGCTAAGAGTGTCTGAAGCGGAAAAAGACAAAGGCAGCTGGCGCTTGTCTGGTGATTGGCCTTGCTGACCCAGACTGGACAGATTCAGCACGCATCAGCGGGACAGGAACTGCACCTTATGGGGTTGTGATAGGGCGTTGATAACTCTTTTTCTGGTTGCACCTTCAGACCACAGGAGGGAATCCTATGATTTGTTAGTTTAACAAGAGATGTTAATCTACAGACTTCTGATGTTGGTGTTGCAATTGCATTGAAAATAAAGTTGTTTTCATACAATATATTCTGATCACAGTTTCCCCTCATCTCCCAGATCCTCCCCACCCAACTCCATGCTTTCTTTTTCTCTCTCTAAGAAAACAGGCAAATAAAAAGACAAATGAGGATGATACAAAATGAATAAACAAGCAAAAAAAGAAGAAGCTAAGAACATGAGAAATACATATACACAGAGAGGCACACACAAACCTCAAAAAGATTCAAAATTGGAAGCCTTAATATACAAGCAAAAGACCAGTATGGTTAAAAAATTGCCTAAACAAAGCAATATGAGACAAAAAAAAATCTCCAAGAAGACCTTTGTGCTTATTTTGTGTTGACCATCACTGGACATGGGGCCTGGCCTTCACTGGTTTCTACGCCCAGTGAGACTCCCCTGGAGAACTAAGTTTTCCTTTGGAGCAGTTGTCAGTTGGAGACAGCTTTTTGGCTGGGCCAGAGCCCCTGTCTGCCTCTCCCTCTCAGTGCTGGACCCTGTGCAGCACTGCAGGATCTGTGCAGGCCCTGGGCGCGATGCCACAGCCTCTGAGTTCTTATGTGTGTCAGTCCTATCGGGTGTTTTGACAGAATTCTTATTTCTTTTGAATTTTGCTTTGTTATGTCTGAAGTTTACCTCTATTCTTTTAATTCCTTTGCTTTGCGTGGTTTTCTGCTTTTTTTTTTGATTACGTAGTATGTTAAATAGTGTCCACTCCAGTTTTACTTGCTGTTCCTTTTTTTTCCAGTGTGTCCAGCGCCCAGGTTGACCTTGAACTTGCTATGTAGTCTAAAACCTATCTTGCCCATACTGCCCAGGTGATGAGATTGTAAGCATGTGCCCACCCATTTTACTGTTTTTACCTTTTATTGAGGAAGGGGCACGTACCCGGGATCAAAGATTGTATTTTTATTTTTAATGAAATACTGTGGCAGAGGACTTATAAATTGTCATGTCCTCCACGAACCTTTGTTCTTTTAAACGAATTGCCTGCTTTCTGAAACACAATAACTGCTTCTTTATCCTTATTACGGACATGTGCCTTAAAGTTCTCTATTATCTTGGTCACGTCTTGACTTTATATTTTCAATCAGCCACTTGAACTTTACAATAAAACATTTTAAATTGTTGTCTTGTGGTCATTACCTGTCATGGCTTCACTTCTGTAGAAGGAGTAATTGAGTCCAGGAAGCTGAAACCAGGAAGAACTAGAGAACAGAAAACCAAGAACTTGCTGTATGGAGCTTTGTTATTTTGTGGAGTTTGCTGAAAAAATATGATCATTGCCGAATGATAGGACCGCTTCCATGCGTTCACCTTGCCAATGGAGTCAAGTGTAGAAATTCTTCCTTTCTACAGGGGCGCAGTATAAGTTGATGGCACGGCTAGAATGAGCGAGACTATTCAGTTACAAGCAGCATTGCTTTTCTCATTGCGTTGACAAACGCTCGACCGAAGCACATCACAGAGGAAAGGCCATGTTTGCCGCACAGTTTGCAGATACAGCCTGGCGTGGTAGGGAAGTCATGGTAGCAACAGCCTGAGCACATCTACAGTCCCTGAGGAGTACAGGTGCTCAATGCACTTCTCCATTTTATCTGTATCAGGATACTAGCCCCAGTTCTGGTTCCTCCCTAAACCTTTCCAGAAACACCCTGTTACACACACCCAAAGAGTGTTTCCATGGTGATTTCACATCCTGTTAGGTTGACCATGAAAATTAACCATCACCTTTTCTAAGGACATACAGTATTGGGAACTGCATACCTGCCAGTTATAGAGAAAACCTTTTTGTAGTCTCCCTCTGATTTTTTCTATTCATGTGTGACATCATTTGTCATTAGAATAAAGAAAAATTTATACCCACTTGCTATGTTTTGATTTTTGGTTACCCAAAGATATATGGCCAAATTGTTGCCCATCTTTGTTTTTTTTTTTTCTTTCTTCATTTTTAACTAGAATTAGATATATCTTTCAAATGTTGGCACCCTTTATTCTATAACATTCATGTGTATTAATATTGCCATTGACCTTAGAAAAGAAACAGTCTGAGAACTAGGCAGATACAAGTAATCCAAAATTCAAATCTTTTAGTTAAGAGCAGACGTTTATGATTGGTGACAGGTATTGTTAATTTTCCTTGAGGTAAAAGTTCATTTTCATTCAGTCTGAGAAAAAGGCTGCCAAATAACCAAGGCTGAGTGATCATCTGTTGGCAATTTTGCAATAAAAATCATGTTTTATAATAAAAGCAGCTAGTTCAGCTTGCAGTTCAGTTGTACATTTCTTTTTAAGACAACCAGAATCCTTCATTTTATGATAGAAATTATGCATATTGAAATTTAATACATTTAATGACTTATTCCTTTGCCAAGGGTACTTTTGGGGAGCATGGTGTATGTGCTGTCGCTGGACTGGGGATTGAACCTTGGGTCTTGTATGAGGTAGACAAGTACTCTACCCCTGTTCTTGGCCCTATCAACAACACTGTTCACTGAGACTCTAGTGGAGTGTGGAGTGGGGAACGACCAGGGAAGAATGCAGTGAGCCTGTTATAGTTTGCTTCTGCTTTGATTCTTGCGAAAATTCAGAACATCTAGAGAGATAATGTTTGTATATTATAATGAAAATAATTTTACCTTTTGAATATCCTGACTTGAAGGGTCCTTGGGCTCTCTTTTAGGAGTTGTTGACACTCCAGAACTGAATACCTCGGAAGTCTAGGACTTCCTGTATGGAGCCCACTGATGGGCCTCTCATCTCTCCTCCTGAGATGTTTCCATCTTCAGTGTTAGACAGCTCACATTTTGAAGCTTTGTCTTTGTTGTGTCTTGTTTTCCTTCTGGTGAAGCACGCTGTTTGGAAACTTCTGAAGAAGGGTGAGCATGACATCTAGTTTTAATGGCTTAAGTTTCTAAAAATGTCTTTTTTGTAATCTCACCAGACCGCCGATTTGCTAAGATAGATGGAAAGAGATTTGAGATTGGAATTAGTTTTTTGGAAATTTGACGGTGAATTTCCTTTGTTCTTGTGTTGCCATCTGAAAAGTCTGTGCATTTTATTATGCTTTCCTTTATTTTATTTTATGTTGTGACTCTTTTGAATTGTCTGGGATCTTCTTTTTATTCTTGATGCCTGATAATTATTATTTTTCTTTGTTTGAGTTCAAAAGAGCCTTCTGTATACTAGGCATAATCTCCAGTGTCTGATTCTTTTCTAAGTTATCCCTAGTATATGTTTATTTTTTTAATAGAATCTCACTATTCCAAGTACTTGGGAGAAATTTATGCTTTTTAATTTTTCTTCAATAATTCTTTGACATGTTTTTCCTCATTTCTTTTTCTGTTCTTTTGTAATGGCATCTTTATCAGTTAAATATTGGATTTTCTGGATAGATGTCTTTACTTTTATTTTAAGATTTTCAATTTTTTCATGTTTGTCTCATTTTCTTTTCACCTTCCACGAGTGTTTGACCTTTTCCAACCTTATCTCGTCTGTCATTTATTTAGACCAAGCTTTCTCCTTGGAGCATTTTCTCATTGCTTGCTGGGACGCCTTTCATTACCCACCTGAAGATATTAATGAGTTTTTGTTCCTGAAGTTTCTGTTGTTGCTTTTCTCTGTGTGCTCCCACTTTGCTATGAGTTGTTTCTGTTTTCTGCATTGCACTTATTGTTTACTTTCGTTCTGTGTTGCTGGGTGCTGCGTCCAGGGCCTCACAGCACCAGGCGGGTGCTGCCTCAGTGCTGAGACAGAGGCTTTCCGCACCTAGTGGACTGTCTTGTTGTGTATTCACTAAGAAGGTAACAGAGAAAGACTTTATAGAAAAGGTTCACTCTCTTTATATTTGAGCTCATTAGCTGTGGGCTGTGTTACAGGGTTTTGTTCAGGGACCTTTAGATGTATTGTCCATTGGGTACAGTTCAGTTTTTATAGAAATCTTTTTGTTTTTTGTTGTTAATTTTTTATTTTAAAAATTTATTTTACATACCGACTGCAGTTTCCCACTCTTCCCCCACCATCTTCCCTCTGTTCCCCCTCCAATCTTCTCATTTTCTCTTCAGAAAAAATCAGGCCTCCCATGGAAATGAACAAAACATGGCACATCAAGTTGAGTTAAGACTAAGCACCTCCCCTTGATAAGGGTGTGCAAGGCAACCCAGTAAAAGGTATATGGTCCCGAAAGCCTGTAAAAGAGTCAGAGACAGTCTCTGTTCCCACTGTTAGAAGTCCCACAAGAAGATCAAGCTATATAACTTCACACATATGTAGCAGACTAGGTCACTCCCCGTGCAAGTTCCCTGGTTGTTGGTTCAGGCTCAGTCGGTTCCTGTGAGCCCAGGTTAGTTGAGTTTGACATCCCTATGTCTCCCCCACTTAAAAAAAACCAACTGTCTTTTAGACTTCAAACTCCCATCCAATACACTTTATGTCCTGCTGGGGTTGGAGAAGGCTAATCACCTGGCCGGCCAGATGGCATGAGGGGAGGGGACCTGAGACTATTTCTTGTACAGAAATTCAGTCAGTTCCTTTTTCTAGCTTTATACCTCATTGTGTCCGAGTGGTGTGTTTCACACTCCTGATTCATTCTGATTTGGGTTGCATGAGTTGGCTTTGTTCTTGTTGGAATTTTCTGCAAGTTGCTTAGTATTCAGTTTTTGTAGTTCTAAATCCTTAATCAGTTTTTTATTTCCCAAAACTTGGTTGATTTATCTTGTCTGCTGTTCCCTGTTGTCTTCTAGTCTCTGTCTGTCTCTCTCTTGTCTCTGTCTTTGTCTGTCTCTCTCTTTCTCTCTCTCTGTTTCTCTCTCTCTTCCCAAGATAATTTCTCTGTGTAGCCCTGGAACTCAGAGATTCACCTGCTTCTGCGTCCGGAGTGCTGGGATTAAAGGTGTGCACCACCATCATCTAGGTGTCTTCTAGTTTCTTCATCCTTGTGAATTTACTTTTTTATTCTTTTACTTATGCTCCAGATTTATATATTTGTTTATTTTAGACCTGGCTGGTCTCCTACTTGTGGAAATCCTCCTGCCCCATCTCCCATATGCAGGGATTACAGGTATGCTTGACACTTAAGTATTTTTTAAATAAGAATATAAAATCCTGGCAATTCAGTATTTTCTAAATGAGAGTATTCAAGACCTAACAAGAAGTCATTTTAATTTAAATACTTCTTTGAGGAAAAGAAAAGTTGTATGTCTTTATTTTTTGGCACATGGTTGCACTATGCAACCCTGGGTGGTCTGATGACCTGAAACTTATATGCGGACCAGGTTGGTCTTGGCCTCACAGAGCTCTGCCTGTCTCTTGCCTCCTGAGTGCTGGTTTTCAAAAATGTGTGCTACTACACATGTCAATCTGTCAGTTGTTAAGGTGAAAGTAACAGAGAAAAAAAGGAAGAAAAAGCCAAGAAGCAGAAAAGTATTATCACCCTTGAATTGGGTATATATTTTATATATTTAAAAATATATACACATACAGGGATATCTAATGTAGATGTAGTATATATGTAGATCTACAAATGGATATTATATACATACGTGTATGAAAATATATATCTATGTACATTGGACATATGTGTATATGTATACATTTTATGAATATATATAATTTTATAAACATTTTTAAGTGGAAAGGATCATGCTGAACTTTTATTCAGGGCTGATTTTATTCAGTTTGGAAGCTGGCTAAAGGATATTAGTGATTTACTCAAGGTTTGAAACCCAAGGCTTCTCAGTGTTTGCTGAGCATGAATTGTGTGCTTGCTGTGGAAGCCTGATGACTTGAGTCTGCTCCTCACAGGCCATGGATAAAGGAGAAAATCAACTTCCCAAAGTTGTCCTCTGACTTCCACATTACACTAAGGTGCATCCTTGACCACACATATTCTTTTTATTTATAATACCAATAATAATAAAAAAGAATTTTGAAGAAACTATATTTACAAATATTTAATTCTGGTTCTAGATAAATTATTTAAAATGTTGAATTAGCCCTAGCAGAAATGTTTATACTGAAATTGACCCAGAGGTCATGAATCATTTGATAATTCTCAAAACAAAACAGTATTTTAATACATCATTTTATTTATAGTCATGATATCTAACTTGTTTTAAGTAATTACTAAAGTTAAATATGACATTTGATCTAATTATTTCATAGGATGAATCCTACTTTTTAAAGATATTGTAAGGTAACTAGTAATTATTTTATCAAGAAAGTATTGCACATGAGACTCTCAAGGCTACCTTTATAGTAATTTAAGGTTCTGATTGTCTAATTCCTGAGTATCAGGATCTGGCATCCTTTCTTTCCTCTTTTGTATACTAAATATACAACTATGACCATAACTATGTAGAAAGGCTTCAGAAAAAGAAGGTATGCTTTATATTTTGAAACAATATATTTAATTATTTCAATGCTATTACTTACCTTCTGGGGAAGTGGAGTTAGGAATTCATCTTTCAGATCAGAGTAGTGATGGTGAAGTTGAAGCTGCCAGTGATGCTCACCTACCTTTAATCCCAGCACTTGGAGGCAGAGGCAAGTGGAACTCTGTGAGAGTGACCTAGTAAGAACCTGTCTAACAAACAAGCAAACCCAAAAGGAGCAGAGTCTAGACCTGGGCTGTGGTAGTGGTTAGTTTGGAGCTGCCCCACCCACCATGCAGTTTCCACCATGCAGTGCCTGCTCTGCAGATGAGGGGGCGCTTTTGATTGTTGTGATGCCTGCCGAGGACTGGGTTTATAGTTGGGTAGTTCTCTGGTATCTGGTCAGGTGGTGAATTCTCATAGCCGCATTCAGTTATGCCATTATGTCTGCTTGTGCTTTGGCCTGAAAGAACTGCTCTTTTCTTTTAGGGGATGCTTCTGAACCATTCTTGCATTTTGGAAATCCTTATAAGGAACTATTTTCTTTTTGATTTTTTTTCTTGCTTTCTCTTTACATGTTCATTTTAATTTTTATTTCTATGTACGTGTTTTCTTATAGCTCCTCCAAAGATACAATATAATGATGCTGTAATAAAATGTTCTTTTCTTTTGTGTACCCCAGGTCAGCTAGTCTCTCTTTATCTCTGTGTCGCCAAGAAGGACCTTAAACTTCTGATTCTCTTGTCCCCACCTCCCAAATGCTGGCATTCTAGGCATCACCAACACTCAAAGGTTATGCAGTCTGGAGAGCCTGCTGCCTCTTGCTCATTAGACAAGCAGTTTCTAGCTAAGCTACATGCCAAGCCCATGCATTTATCTTTCTTTTGATAAAAAATTTCAGATATATTTCTAGAAGTAGGATTGTACTGTCAAAAAAAAAAAGCATGAACATTCATTTTACTTTGTAAATTCATTTGCTGACTGATTTTCTGAAAGACTCATACCAAGCTAGCTGTGTGGAAAGAGCTGGCTGCCTTCCCAGTAACCATCAACTTTGCTACTTGAGTTCGCGTTTCTTTCCTCAGTTTCAGAAGTGAAATGAATGATAATAGTGCATTGTTTCATCTCATACTTCCATAATGACTGATGAGCTCTTCTCTTTGAAATATCTAGAACTCAGAGCCTGTGGAGATCACTCAGAGGACCCGGGTTCAATTCCCAGCACCCACATGTAACTCACAACCCAGTCCCAAGGAATCTAATACCAACCATGGACTCCATGGGCACTGCCTTCATGTGGTAAACTGACATATATTCAGGCAAACACTTATACACATATAATAGAACTAAGTAAAAACAACAAAAAGAAACCCTTTAAATAGTTAGAACTCAACTTGAAAAGTATGACTCTAAAGTGCCTTTCATCTTCAGGGAGTTTAAGATGGACGACTAGATGGTTCATTACTAAGCAAAACGTCATGCTCTGAATGATAAGGACAACTTAAACTGTCAGAAAATTGATATAATGAACTTTCTTTAGGATTGCTATTCAAAAGACATTCAAAAAAGTTGGTGCAAATTCAAGTTGTTCAGAATGTGTAAAAAGTTCATTGATATACTACAAAATTGTGTTAAAGCTATTTCACACAGCTAGGAAAAAAGCCAACCACGTTTTACTTTAAGAAGCTTTAAGGTGTAGTTGGGTATGGGGGTCTGCCCCAGTAGTTCCAACTACTCTGGCATGGCAGGAAAATCAGTGGATCCAGAAGTTCACAGCCAGTTTATGGAGAATAGTTACTATTTGTATTTAAGTTTAAAAAGTTGTCTTGAATTTCATTTGTTGTGTTACTAAGTCAGGATTTTTTATTGTGACCTTGTAGAAATGGGGCGCCGGTCGTCAGACACCGAGGAAGAAAGCAGAAGCAAGAGGAAAAAGAAACACCGCAGACGCTCCTCTTCCAGCAGCTCTTCAGACAGCAGGACGTACAGCCGCAAGAAGGGCGGGAGGAGGCCACGGTCTGAGTCCAGGTCCTGGTCTAGAGACCGGCAGCCTCGCTCACACTCTTATGAGAGAAGGTCAGTGCTCATGATTTCTGTTTATGTGGTAGAGACAGTAATGTTCTTAAGAAGTCATGTTATTTTGTGTGTTTAATTTTGTTGGCTAAATAATTCTCTTTTAGTAGTTAGTACTTAGGGCAAATCCCAACCCAGTGGTTTTCTTTTCATTTTTTTTTTCTAATCAGGCCAAGTATCTATATCCTTTGTATGTAAGCAAGCAGATAGAAGTTGGTATAGTTCTTACATTATCTGATGATATGACCCATAATATCTTAAATTGTACCCAGTCTGTCTGAATCATCCTTCTGGGTGTTGGAGATCAAGAATGTTTTATGTCTTCTGTCTTCTTTGAGGAAAGAACGAAACAACAAAAATGAGACAATTTTAGATTCCCTCTTAATGCTTACAGCCCAGACTTTGCACTGCGGTGATGCTTATGGTTTCTTTCAGACGCAGGCACAGGTCCAGCAGCAGCTCTTCTTATGGCTCCCGAAGAAAACGAAGTCGAAGTCGTTCCCGGGGTCGAGGGAAGTCCTATAGAGTTCAGAGGTCTCGCTCCAAAAGCAGAACAAGAAGGTATGCACGTGCTGCTGTGTAGCAGGCCCTTTCCGGATCAGTGGCTCACAGTAGCAGTCCTTCATTTTTACTTGGGTTCTACAATCTGACCGCGGCACATGGCAGCTCTACTGTTCTCTTGGACATTGCTCCTGCAGGTGTCATTATCCGATGGCTTTATTGGAACTTGATGGTTCAGTGTAAGCTCACTCAGGTGTCTTGTGTTTGTCTCTGGCTGTGGCTTCTCGTGGAAGATTCTGAAGAGGAAAGAGCAGGAATTGCAAACTCACTAGGTTTATAACTAACATGCTGTGGTATGGACTGAACATTTATGTCTTTCCAGAATTTGTTAAGCTTCTGTCCCTGGTGTTTCTGTTTGTAGATAAGGCTGTTATAGAAGTAATGAAGGTTAAATGAGGTTATCTTGTTGGGGCCCTAATCTGATAATGCTGTTGACCCTATCTGAAGAGGAAGTTAGGGCTGGAGAGGTGGCTCAGCAGTTAAAAGTATAGTCCACAGTTTCCTGTAAACGCCAGCACTGAGATACCCGCACATATGTGGCATACATGTATACAGACACATAAAGATAAGAGTGTAAACCTTAAAAAAAAGGATAGGGGAGGAGAGATCTTTCCATTTATCCTACATAAGCTCAGAGCATGTCATGGGAGGGCCCAGTGAGTTGGCTGCCCTTTACAAGACAGAAAAGATTCTCACAGCGAACTAAACTATCTGGCACGTTGGTTTTGAACTTACAATCTACCCGAGAAAATACATTTCTTGTTTATACTGTGGCAGCCTGAATTGACCTATGTGTACTGCGTGACTCCTGCGTTTTTTAGCCTCGCTCTAAGGCTGTATAGGGAATAGTGTGTTTGAGGAGTTGGACATCTTGGACAGTGAGAAAATGTGATTGAATAGAACAGGACCATGGTTTTGAGGGAACTGAGGAAAATAGGTATTTGTAATTCATTGAGTTTTAGACAGAAGAGTATTAGAATAAATAAAAGATAAAAAGTGTTTTGTTGTCATTGTTGTTTTAATTAATTAACTTTACATTCCCAGTCCCAGTCCCCCCCCCCCCCTCCTCCTAGTCCCTTTTCCTACTGTTTTCCTGCCCCCAATCCACTCCTGCTTTGTTTCTGGAAGCTAATGTCTTAAAGATGGCTTCCTGTCTCTGCTTAGCTCGGTGTAGTGTTAGTCTCTAACTGGGGATTCACATTAGTGTAATGGGCATCAAATATATAATTCTCTTTGCATATGAAGCTTAGTTGCATTAATGTCTAAATGTTTAGCTTTTTTGGATTCTTGTTATTTGACATTCCCCCCCCCCCCCCGCCTGTTTTTTTTTTTTCTTTTGTTAACCCCCCTGTTTAATGTATTTTTTTTTTTTTTTTTTTCCTTTGCCCTGCCCCCCCCCCCCGCACGTGTTTTATTTGTTCCATGTGTAAACCACTCTGTATAATACATTTTTGTTCTAGTATATCCCCAGAGTTCCAAGGTTTTATTTTTATTTGCATATATTCTTCCAGTTTTTTGCCATCATCTCTACTTTGAAAATACTTTCTACTCTTTAATGTTCAGTTCTATATGACCCTTAATTCTTCTTATTGATTTCTATCTTTTCTCCCCAAGTCAAATTTAACTCATCTTTTTTTTTTGAACATCACTGATGTGTAACAATTACGAATATGTGATCTCAGTTTTAATTAAAATGCATGGATATTTTTCTTGGTTTTATATCAGTTCTGCCATAGGCACTGTACTGCGATCATGGAGACTTTACAGCATATTTTAATTTTTGGTAGGTTTAGGCTCCCAATTCTTTACCTGTTCTTTCCGAGTGACGTTTCATATGAATATAAGTTTGCTGCTAAGTCACCTAGTTCTATTATAAAAGCCTGGTATTATTTTCAGTCAGATTTTATCAAATTTACAAGCTACAGTCACTCCACACTTCTCTTATGCTAAATTCTATTTAGAGCAGAGTCTAGTTTTATTTTATTCTTATAAGGACTGTTGTATTCCTCAGAAAACAAGCATTTTGTTCATTTCTTGTTAAATTTATCCCAAAGTACTTTAACTTCTTATTGCTATTATACATGGGGATAGATAGGATATGTAACTATTTGTTATTTTATATATGAAATCTACGGAATTCATACTAATTATATCCCATGCCGCTCAATTCTTTTACTGTTCCAGTTCCTGTGTGTCTCTCTAGGGCTGTGTATAAATAGAAGTAGTTCTGTGTTTCTAATTCTCATCCTATTCTTTCTTTCTGTTATCTGATTTATTGTGTTTAACTTCTAGGAAAATATGGAACAGCATTGGAAAGGATATAATTTTTTTCTGTGACTTTATTGAAAAAAATGTCTATTTCCTGTTGTCAGGCTTATAGCATGCACATTTTTCTATTTTAAGAGAGTGCCTATCACCCTTTCTCCACTAGAAATGGGTTCTGAGTGTTGAATTTTCTTGAAGCTTTTTTATCCAGAAATTATTCTCCCAGATCTCTTGAGGAACCAATGTTGCTTTTTCTGGAGTAAACCTCAGTTGACCTAGATTTGTTTTTTGGTGTGGTAGAAGAGTTTGGTCTCTTTTTTACCTTGTATTTTACGTTGATATTTATATGTGATATTTGTCTTTTCTATACTGCTTTTATTAAATCTAGCAACTATATTCTTTGCCATTTCTTCACAAAGAGAACTCACAAGTTTTTCTTCATTTTCAATACCCAGGAATAATTTTGGGTCATTGGGACTCTTTCCTTGAAGCTTTTGTAGACTGATGAAACTCTAGGACCAGTGCCGTCACAATAACTTTCTTCATTTCTGTAACAGAAATTGTACAGCTTGGATTTTATTTCATATGACCTACTTTTGATAAACTTTTCTTGTTTAGTGCATTATCCATTTCATATAGATTTTAGAATACGTGCCTAGAGATGCAGCGATGCGCAGCCAGGCACTGGCTGAGCTCCTGGAGCTGAGCTGGAGACAGGGAGGAGGGATTTTATGAGCAGAATTGGGGGTCAAGATTATGACTGGGAAAACTACAGCGACAGCTGGCCCCCACCTAGGGAGAGCTCATGGACCCTGGACTGACAGCTGGGGATCCTGTATGGGACTGAACTAGGCCCTCTGATTGTGGGTGACAATTTTGTGGCTTGGTCTGTTGGGGGAGCCCCTGGCAGTGGTAACAGGACTTACCCTGGGTGTATGAACTGGCTTTTTGTAGCCAATTCCCTGTGGGGAAACCTTGCTCAGTCTTGGTACAGGGGGAGGGGGTCTTGG
The DNA here is from genome assembly GCF_014885135.2 of Alexandromys fortis. Taxonomy (NCBI): domain Eukaryota; kingdom Metazoa; phylum Chordata; class Mammalia; order Rodentia; family Cricetidae; genus Alexandromys; species Alexandromys fortis. The sequence continues at coordinate 4,474,099 of NW_026067939.1, forward strand.
TCCTGCCTCAACTTGGTATACCAGATTTTGTTGATGCCCCAAGGGAGGCCTAACCTCCTCTGAGGAGTGGATGAGGGGTGGGATAGGGGAAGGTGGGAGGGTGAGAGGGGGAGGGAGGGGGACCTGGGGCTAGTATGTAAAATTTAAGAATTTTTAAATAAAAATAATAAATAAATGCCTAGAAGTCTACAAAATACCCCGTGAAGATTCTAGGCTTTTCTGCTATTTCAGTGCTTATTTTCCTTTTGTCTTTCATTAATTTCTTTATTATTTTTTTCCTGTTTGAATTATCTGGTAGATTACCAGGCATGATTAGTGCATGCATGTAATCCCAGCATGAAGGAGGCAGAAGTCATCCTCAGCTTCAGCAAGTTTGAGACCAGCTTGGGCTGCACAGACCTTGCTTCAAAAGACAACCACATTAAACAATAGATTTTGATTAATTATGGCTTCTGCTTTTCTGTTTTCTAAATTATTGATTATTGCATTTATTTGTATTTCTTATTCTGTACTTCATTTTTATTTAGTTATTGTTCTAATTAAAAATAAATTTGTGTGTGTATGCATGAGCACGCTCATGCTGTGGCATGTGTGTGGAGGTCAGAGAACAGCTTAGGGGCTGATTGCTTCATTCCACCTAATGGCTTCCAGAGATTGAATGCAGGTGTGGCTCTGAGCACCTCTCCCCACTGACCATCTCCCCAGCCCTTTTGTTTCCTACCTTTTGAGCATAACTTCTACTGATAAAAGTGTTTAAGGCTACAAATTTTCCTGAAACCACTGCTTCAATTATATTTAATAGACTTTTCTCCCCCAAGATATTAAAATTTTCAAGTGTATAGCCAAGTTGATAATATAATTTTATATTGAATACTGATATATTCGCTACCTAGACATTTACATTAGCTTTCTACTTGACTTATTAAATACCTACTCATTTTTCCCTCTCTGCCCATTAAGTCATCATAAAGTTTGAATCCATTGTTTCAGACATCAGTATATATTCCCTTTAAATATTTTAGTATCTAATTACAGAGTTTAATATTTTACAAATATTTCTTTTGAAAAGATACTTTAAAACATGTGGTAAAATTCATAAGTATTACAATGTACAATTCTAAGCATACATTTGCTGAGCTTGACAAAGGCACATACCCTTTAAAATAATAGACCTTTATCATTTTCTGATAGTTCACTCGTAACTTTTCTTAAATCCTGCTTGCCAAATGAACTGGAGCCACAGTCTTTGTTTCTTTGTGAGTAGATTAGTTTCACATGCCTGCAGTCATAAACAATGTACATTTTTGTTAAGGCCTCTTATTAACCATAGTACCTTTGAGATTTATTTACTTTATATATGTTGATAATTATGTCTTTCTGTTGTTGAATCTATTACATTTTATTGGAGAATTTTGTGTCAATGTAATCATATGGTAGTGATATTCTGCATGTGCCTTCTAGTCAGCTTAATGTTTTCATTTCTATATCAGTACCTGTTACTTTTATTGTTATGATATGATATGATTTATATATGATAAATATATCATAGTTTATTCACACATATACTCATGTATACAATTTATGAATACTATACTAAAAGTTGTATTCATTATTGAAAATGGGGTATTAAAATCTCTGGGAGGCTGGCAGCAGGCTGGCAAGATGGCCTCAGTGGTAAAGGTTAGCCGTCAAGTCTGTTGTCAAGCCTGAGGTCCAGAGTCTGATCTCTGGGACTCACATGGTGGAAGGAGCTGTCATCTGATCTCCACATGTGCACCCTGACATGCACACGCCCACACATAGGCACACAAAATAAGTAAATGGAAGTGGAATAAAATCTCTTACTGGAATCGTTGCTAATAGTCCTCATGTCATCTTTGTCAAATTTGCTTCATATATTTGGGTTACCTGATGTTAAATGTATGGATGCTTAAAACTCCTCTGCCCTCCTCTGAAAATGCCGACTTCTTGTAGAACGCCCTTGCTCCGCGACAGCCTTTACTTCCAGTCCGTGTTGTTTGATCCAAGTTTGGCCACTTCTAATCTTTTGGTTACCATGGATATTGAATATCTGTTTCCATCCTTTGTTGACTCTATGTCTTTATAGCGAAGGCTTGTCTTTTCAATGATCAGTCTGGTCTTTGACAATTTTATACTTGTTTCTGGTTTTCCTCACTCCCGCTTTCTATTACCTCCGTCTACCCTGCCATCATTCCCTCCTTGTAAGTCAAAGTCCTCTTTCCACATTCATGTCTTGTTTTGTGACCCACTAATTTTAACCAGGATCATTTTGTGGCCAAGGTTTGAAACTAACCATTGGAGCCTCGTGGGCTCCCCATGGGCTACACAACCGAAGATAATCCAGTATCTTGGTAGCCAGTTGTTCGGCAGGGAGGAGCAGAGTCTCACACTCCCAATTCGTGACTGGCTGCCCATAGGCACAGCTTTGTGTAGGCCCAATGCAGGCAGTCACAGCTGCTGTGAGACTCTGAGTAGTCTTTACAGCCTTTCTTCTTATCTTCAGTCTCTCCATTCTCTCTGTTCTGTCCTTTGTGATGTTCCCTGAACTTCAGGGGGTCGTACAAATGACCTGTTTAGAGCTGAGCCCAGGGTTGTCACTTGCTCTTAGTATTTTGAGCAGTCATGAGTCATCTGCCTTCACTGCAATTCACTGTAAAGAGAAGTTTCTGTGATTAAGGCTGAGAGTAGTCTTGTTTGTGGTTATAAACATAAGTATGTATGTATAACGTAAGTATAAATGTAGCTTGGTTTGGTGGTGGTTTGAATGAAAATGGCCCCCATAGGCTCATAGGGAGCGACACTATTACAAGTTGTGGCCTTGTTAGAGTAGGTGTGGCTTTGTTGGAGGAAGTCTGCGGGTGGACTTTCAGCTTTCAAAGGTTCAAGCCAGGCTCGGTGACACACTCTCTTCCTGCTGCCTGCTAATCCAGATGTAGAACTCTTAGCTCCTCCAGCACCATGTCCACTGTGCGCTGCCATGTTTTCTACCATGCTGATAATGGATTCAACCTCTGAACCTAAGCCAGCCTCAATTAAAAGTCCTCTTGGGGCTGGAGAGATGACTTAGCAGTTAAGAGCACTGACTTCCAGAGGTCCTGAGTTCAATTCCCAGCAACCAGTTTGCCTCCATCTATAATGAGTTCTGGTGCCTTCTTCTGGTGCTCAGACATACATGCAGACAGAACAGTGTATACATAACAAATAAATCTTAAAAACTATTTTTTATGAGTTGTGGTATCTCTTCATAGCAATAGGACATTAATTAAGATAGGTTCCATTCCAATTTTCTTAGCCATTTGAGTTTGAGAATTTCTTTTAGCACACATTTATCTGTAGGCACAAATTTGCCTTGTGACTTCAATGTCTTCAAAACCCAAAGTTGTTCTTGGAATGTGTTTTTGTGCCCCTCTCAGGTGTGGCAGGTAGGAGTGAGTTTACTTCAGCTGTTGTATGGAAAAAAAACATGTTTTTGCCTTGTGCAGCTTGTCCTTTTGATTGAATGCCTTACTCCTGTGACTCTTTGTTTTTATTATTTTTTGGGGGGTGGGTAGGGAGATTGAAACAGGTTTCACTAAATAGCCCTGGCTTTCCTGGATCTTTCTCTGTAGACCAGGCTGGCTTCAAACCTACAGAGACCTGACTGCCTCTGCCTCCTGAGTTCTGAGATTAAAGGTGTGCGCCACCACCTTCCGGGCAGCTCATGGGACTCTTATAAGTTACCTCATGCTCTGAGTATATCTTCCTGAGTCTGGTTAACCTCACTCAGGATGAAATTTTCTGCCACGATTAAAAGTGCTTTATGAAATATGGGATAATAGCTCAGTGGTAGAGCACATGTTTAGCGTGCATGACGCCCGGTTAAGACAAAACACAAAAAGACAGAACCAGCAGTATGTTACATACCACTTTAGTACTGCAGTATTGTGTTTGTACGTTTACTTTTTCCAGTGAGCTTTCTCCTGTGTTCTTATGCTGCTGTCCAGGATTCTCCTGTTTGAGCTTGCAGGGCAGCTTTATTATTTATTGTAAGGCAGAACTAGCAGTGAAGAACTCCTTCAGCTTATTTGAGAAATTTTTATTTTTGCAACATAGTTTTGTGTATTTTAGAATTTTTAGTTGACAGTTTTGTCTTCTATCGGATACTTATTTTCTGTTATATTTAGAAAACAAATTCAGTCATTATTTCATCAAATAAAATTTCTATCCTTTCTTCTTCATTTCCCACCCCACCGGAACACCCAAAGCACACATATTAATCTAGCTAATGACATCTCCATATCCCTGCCGTGTTCTTCACTCAGTTTTACAGTAGGCTGTCCTGGAGACTACTATTTAGACCCTTCTCATGCTTCTACTCTTTAATACAGTTCCTCACATTGTGAAACCATAAAAGCTTCGTAACTGTAATTTTGCCTCTGTTATGAATCATAATGTAAATATCTGTGTTTTCTATTGTTCTTAGGTGTCCCCTATGAAAGGGTCCTTTGACTCCCCCCTACCCCCCGAAAAGGGCCACTATCCACAGGTTGAGAACCACTGATGTAGACCATGACGGCCTTCAACTCAGTTTCTTCTGCTTGTTCTTCTAGACGGCTGGGATTCTATTTTTAGATGGTTGATTTGGTTGAATTGTTTTATTTTTATATCAGTCTTAGAATTTTGAATTCTATGGTTCTGTAAAGTAGGTAGTATTGTTTGCATATCCATATGCATTTAGAGTCAGCTTGGCATTTCTTCAAACAAGTCTGCTGGAGTTGGGGGTGCAGCTCATTGAGTGATTAGGACGGAAGAACTGTCATAGTCGTGTATTGGGTTTCCAGTTTATGAGCGTAGTGTACATTTCTAGTCTTTCCTTGTTTTCTCTCAATAATGTAGTTGGTTTTCAGTCTAAATATTTTTATGTTGTTTTACCTAATGCTGCTTTGACTAGGTAACGGACAAATGGCTTACACAATGTAAACATTTTCTTATAATTGGTTGGGTTCGGGTGAGGGCTCTTTTTGTGGATCATAGACGACCATCTTCTTTATTTTCCTCTAGTAGTGGAAAATACTGCAAAAAGAAGCAATCTTTATCTTGTCTCTTTTATCAGGACACTAATCCCACTGTAAAAGGTCTCATTCTCTGAAACTGATTACTTCCCAGAGACCCCCTCTCCTGATACCATATAGAAAAGATTAGAGTTTGTACACATTCATTTTTAGGAACTGTGTTAGTCAGCATTCTGTTGCTGTGAAGGGACACCGTGACCACGACAGCTCTTATAAAAGAAAACATTTAATTGGGACATGCTTACATTTTCAGACTTTTAGTCTGTTGTCACCATGGTGAGAAGCATGGTGGCATGAAGGCAGACATGGTTCCAGAGAAGTAGCTGAGACTTCTGTGTCCGGATCTGCAGGCTGCAGGGACAGGGGGACACTGAGCCTGCCCTGGGCTCTTAACCTTAAAGCTCACTCCCAGCCATATTTCATAATCTTTTCAAATAGCGCCACCTCTTGGTGAGTAAGCATTCAAATCTATGGGGGCCATTCTCATTCAGACCACCACAGGGACATACAATTAGTGTAGAGCACACATTTCATTATATTTATTTCCTATTTTCATGCTATTGAATGTTGACTTATATCTACTCTTTAATAAAAGATAAACTCTGGACATGGTGGCACATGCCTATAATTCCAGCACTTGGGAAGTGGAGGCAGGAGGATCAGGAGGTAAAAGTCATTCTTGGCTATATAGCAAGGAGTCTGATGCCTGGCTGAGCTACAGAAGACTCCACTTCAGAAAACCCAAACCAAAAATATACTAACAAATATGTATGAATGAATATATATGGATTTATATATTGATGAAAAGAAAAACTGCAGGCTGACCTCTGCTACATGGGCTACATGTAACAACTTTGGCTACATGAGACCCTGCCTCAAAACAAACAAATAACAAAAACAGCAACAAAATATTACAAAGATTATTACAATGGCTGTATCTAGCATAGGATTGGAGGTCAGATAGAGGAGAGCTCTTTTTTAAAGTATATTTTGAACACAAATTGAAAAAAATTCAAGAGATTGTAGTTGCTATTAGTTTGCCATTTTATACATTTTTCTACAGTATGTATTTGATACCTTTTTAATTATGAAATAATGAGCTAAATCAAAATAAAAAAGAATATTGAAATATTTTAAGATTGACTTTAAGATTGACTTTTTCAATTATTTGCCAATATGTAGATATACAGTTAATTTTATATTATGTATTATATACTTTTTGCATTTTGTTTTGTGTATTTTCTGTTTATTCTATGATCTATAATTTTGCTGCTCTTGAAGAGTCTTTAGGATTTTCTCTGAGAACAGTTTTATTGTCTGATAAGTAAAGAATTTTTTTTTTCCTATCTGTCCTGAAACTCACTCTGTTGACCAGGCTGGTCTTGAACTCACAGAGATCCATCTGCCTCTGCCACCAGAGTGCAGGGAAGGGTTTTTTTCTCCTGTTTGAACTGTTTATGTCGTCTTCCATTTCTGTGTATAGTATTGTTCATGGTGGTGGTGAAGAGAACTGGTGGTGATGGTGGGCATTCTTGCAGTTTTTTTCTGTCTTAGAAAAATATTTATTTTTATCTTTAACAATATTAACAATAGTCTTTTTTTTTTTTTTTGTAAACTGGTTACCTTTAAGACCGAAGAAAAAATCCATTATTTTGAGCTTGCTGAGAAAGTTTTTAAAAAATATTAATTGGTATTGATTTTTGTTAGTTTATTATCTTTTGAAATAAACTATAGTTTATTTTCCAATGGATTGTCATGATTTTTTGTTCTACCTCTTGAAGACTGGTCTGGTCTGACTTTGGTGGTCATTTGTGTTTATTGAAGATTAACTATACAGCTAATTTTCTTTTCTTCGTTTTTGGGATGGTCTGTCTCTGTGTTGCCCTGACTGATTTCAAACTCTTGAAGTCAAGTGATCCTCTTATGCTGGTCTCATAAGTAGTAGATTACAGACTTGTCCTACCATGCCAGTTCTCATTATAATTTTCTCTTTTCAACTTATATTTTATTTATTCATTTAGAAAGAGTGTGTGTGTGTGTGTGTGTGTGTGTGTGTGTGTGTGTGTGTCAGAAGACATTGAACTCAAGTCTTCAGACTTGACAGCAAGTACATTTGCCCTCTGAGCCATCTGGTCAGCCCTGATTTTCCTTTTGATTTCCTAATTTAGATAGGGCAGTGCAATTACTACATTAATTGTATTAATAGTATAATTTATTAAATAATGTTCAGAAGACCCATTGTGTATATGTGTTATTTTAGGATTTATTTATTTTAGTTTTTCTAGACAGAATTTCTCTGTATTACAGCCCTGGTTGTCCTGGAACTCTTTGTAGGCCAGGCTGGCCTTGAACTCACAGAGATCCATCTGCCTCTACCTCCCAGTGCTGGGATTAAAAGTGTGTGCCACCACTGCCTGCTTTAGGATTTAAATAAAAACATTTCATCATAAATCAGCACCTCCCAGACAGATATTCTCTATTATTCAGTTTGAATTTTTTTTTTTTGCATGAGTCATTATCTTCACTAGAGACATATTTTGCTTTTGGAAGATCTCAGAGGAGTTTCCCTAGAACAAGTTAACTAGAGACACTAACCAATAGGTGAGCTTGAGAGATCTTGCCCCACTGAGTAAGAGAGAAGAGCTGTGAAATGTGGTTCCCGACATCACCCTCTGGCCTCCACATGCATGTTCTTCCCCACACATGTCTGCATAAGCAAACATGCATCCCCACGCATATAGGAAAATGGAGTAAAAAGGAAAACATGTGTTTTCTAAACTATAAAAGTTCTCTAAACTATATAAAAGTTATAAGAGAAGATGTTGATTATTGTATGTTAGAGAAAGGTATGAAAATTTCCTTAGTAATATGGTTTCACAGATAGAACAAATAATAAATTATTACTAATTGAAAGGAATGCAGTATATTTTCAGGAAATGTATTTATCTAATAAGATTTGTTTCAAAAGCACTTTGTAGCTGGGCTTATTGATATATACCTATAGTCCTAGCTCTCTGGAAAGCAAGACTGGAAGGTAACATGTTCAAGGCCAGCCTAAGCTACATAGGTTGTCTCAAAAAATGATCACTAACTACTATCACTACTAAAAACAAAAATTGAGGCTCATTTCCAAACTGTAAAGGCAGCATACTGTTTTTGTAAATAAATAGTTTCAAATTTTGCTTTATACTACTCATTAAAACATAGTCATGAATTTGCTTCTATTTCATTGGGTTTTAGTGGAAAGGTCTGATTCTCATAGTCCCCACATGTTTGTCTAAGGAACAAAGGACAACATTTCTGATCATTTCATTTTCTCTATATTCCGCTTTTAAATATTAAGTTGAAAGGTTGGATTACATATTAATATAGTAATCTTTGTCTCTTCTTAATTTGAACAATATTGATTTTCTTCAGTTCAAATTTGGATTAAACTCTTTGGAATCATAAAATTATTATTGTACTTCATATGAAACAAATGATCTTTATTCACATAAGCTCTAAATAAATATCAGGGACTCACAATTTTATTCGGGATGATCTTTTCTTGTTTTTGTATTATTTCTCTCATACTTCTATTGATTTTAATGGTTATTTTCTAATCAGTGAATAAATTGAAACCTCTTTTGTATTCATTGTTTACAACCCATTAGTATGTCCACGGACAAGAATCAATGAGACCCGCTAAGAAACTCTCAAGCATCTAAGATCGTGGGCTGATTCCGGCCTAGGTAATGGCTCCGCTGTGGATTTTATACTTGGAAGGTCTTGGTTTTGAAATGAGTAGACCTTGAGTTCTGGAATATTCATATACCTGAAAATAGAAAAGGGGTGAGGGGAGAATTTAAGCAACGTTGTACTTTTTCATTGTGTGTTCTCATTCCTGCTTTAGTTTTTATTATGATCATATTAAATATTCAATTAGGTCTTTCTATAGTTTAAAGTACCCTTGGAATAATTATTAAATTTAAAGAAACATTTAAATAAGAATGTTTTAACATCTAATTATGAAAATTATAGAACTGATACAAATGGTTGATTTCTCACTTTTATTCTTTTTTAATCTATTGATTTTTGTTTTGCTTACATCTGAAAATAAGAGCAAAATGTGTGCTTAGAGAGCAATTATTTTATTTTATTGAGGACATATCTTAAAAGTCAAGAAGTGAAGCCGCTTGGTAATGCTATAAATTTGAAACTGTCCTACAGCAAGAAACTACGATGCAAATATGACTTAATAAGATCACAAACTGAATTTCAGTGAAACAACCAAGATTTACATTAAATTAGGAATTTTAAAACTGATTTAGTTTGTTTTACTGAGCATTTGCTTAATAACATTTTGCCTTCTTGCAATCTTTTTAAAGACAATAATTCGTCTGTGAAATGCAGCCACATCTTCAGTAGAAAAATTGAAAGTAACAGCTCACTTTCTGAAACCACACATATAGCGATATAAAGAAATATTTCAGCTCTACAAAATTTAATAAATCATCCCATTTCCTAATTTGATCATATTAGATGCTGATGTGGAAGAAGCATTTCAAATACCATCTCCTCATTAATATACATCAGTCTGGGGAATAGAATGGAATACTTATGCAGAGATGTCACAGTTACTGTTTCTTAGTTTACTAAGTGGAACAGGTTGATGTGATACCGAGTGCTATTTGTCAATGTCTTGTTAAAATGGTTTGGGTCGAGTTATGGAGTCCAGAAAGACGGCGGCTGATAAATCAAAAGTGGATTGAGTGGACAGGAGGCAGTGATTGATACTGTGACAGGATATGAAGAAAGGAACCTTGATACAAGCATGCATGATATTGAATATGAGGAAGGAGATGGCCCTGGAGTATGGATATTATTCAAGGAAATGAGAATAATATTATCATCCTGAAAATATTGCTGGGTGAAGATTAGGATACTTCTTATTAGAGCATAATACTTTGCCAGAATGGTAGGGATAAATGTATGTAAAAAATTATGTGAGAAGAATGCTTAACTTCTTAGTGGAGGCTCTTGGACGTTTACTTGCTCTTAGAGATAGTTTTAGCATTTTTCCTAACTATATTATA
>NW_026067939.1:4484291-4485430 GCF_014885135.2 Alexandromys fortis
ATATATATATATACACACACACACACCACATTCACACACATACACACCAAAAATTTATAAATGTCCCAACTCCTGTGAAATTAAAACTTTTTAAAGATTACCTTAAAGAGCAATTACTACCACATATTGATCTCACAGAATGGATCAGTTTCGTTGATAAGTTCTGAAGGTAAGTAGCTCACTGTCGCTCCATTTTCACTCAGGATTAGGTTGTTACTTCTTTCAAGTGAGAAACCGGCATTCTACCATTTCCAGCATTCTTTAGGTAGCCATTTTGAGCAGAAAGTAGGAGATTCTTGACAGAAGGGTTTATTACCTAAGGATCAAGGCTGTAGGTGCTGAGTAGTCTTTCCTGAATTATCACTGAGATGCAGTTGATGATGGGGACTCCTGGGGATCCTTTGGTTAGTCTGACTTTTGTCCTTAACAAAGCCTAGGTAGGAAGAACTTTCCTTGCTGCCTTACTGGAAGTGTTCTGTAACAAAAGGCAGAAGAAGAGGCTCTTTGGGAAGATATTTAGTTAACTTTTAAATTTTTTTATGATATACTTTTTCTTTTAAGAGACACACTGTTGCTGATAATTGTAGCTATACTATTTGACTTTATTTGAAAAAACTTCAGTGTTTTTTTCTTAAGTTCTTGATACATTATTATTATTTATTATTCAGTTTTCGTTTTGTATTTAATGAAAAGTATTTGAAATGAGGCATTATGAAATACTCAGGTTGCCTGAGTCATTGGGATTAGTTTATGGTTTATTGACAGTATCTTTCCAGCCCTAAAGAGTCTGAAAATAGTGTGAAGAGTAATCCCTGATTCCCTAAGGCGAATTTCATTCAGTAAAAGCTTCTATTTCAGAGGTTATCATCCTCAGTATTTGGAAAACCAGGTAAACGCATATTTATTTATTTATTTATTTACCTATTTATTTATTAGACGACTTCTCATTACGTAGCCCTGGTGGTCCTAAAACTCACCAGGCTGTTTTCAAACTTACAGAGCTTGGACTGACTCTGTCTCCTGAGTGCTAGGATTAAAGGTGTGTCCTCTGCCCACTGCTAACATTTATATTCTTTTTATTTATTTATTTATTTATTTATTTATTTATTTATTTATTTATTTTTTTATTTTGGTTTTTC
>NW_026067939.1:4485453-4491925 GCF_014885135.2 Alexandromys fortis
ACCTATATAACTTTTCCCTTTTTGTTTTGTTGTTTATTTTTTTCGAAACAAGGTTTTTCTGTAACCTTGGTGTCTGTCCTAGAACTAATTTTTGTAGACCAGGCTGGCCTTGAACTCACAGAGAGATCCCGAGTGCTGGAATTAAAGGCGTGCATCACCACCGCCCGCTCAACATTTATACTCTTTATTGTGTTATTCAGTATAAAAAGTCCTTTTTTTCTCCCTCTTTTGGTGTTAAGATTATACCTAGACAAGCACTCTACCACAAAGGGACCTCCTTGGCTCTCCCAAAATTGGTTTCTTTTTAGTGAACATTTAAGACAGGAAAAACAGTCATTTCCAAATTATTCAGTTCTTATTTATAGTTTTCTGGAGTTTCTCCTTTAGGAGTTTAGAATACAACACAAATTATTGATAAGGTCAAAGTGAGTGTGGAACCTTGGAGAAGTTTGGATGCTGAGTTTTTAGGTTAGAAGGTTATTTTAAATTAGGGGCATAAGTCACTTCATGACAGAATACATTTTTGAGAAATGTATTATTAGGCAAATTTGTTGTATGAACCCCAATAGAATGCACTTTCGCAGACCTAGGTGGTGTAGGTCAGTCAGTTGACATGGCATCTTGGTGCATTCAGAAGATGCAATAACCAGGTGGTGTGTGAACTGCTGTCTGCAGATAATGGCATGCTGTTTATATAGTAACCCCTTTTTAGTCCCCGAAGCTGAGGACTGAACCCAAGGCCGTACGATGTACCACTGAGCTAAATCTCCAACCCTAGTAAACCCCTTCTCTAAAATAACCAGAAGTACAGTTAGATTGCAGCAAAAAATACCAAGCACATAGACTTGTAACATGGTTGTCATTACAAGTGTTACACACTTTACGTAGTTTTGTATGCCTTATTATTCTACTGGCTGAACAGTCCACCAACGTGTGTAATACATTGAACTAGGAAATTAGTTTATGGCTTTGATAGTAATTTCTCAACTGTTAGAATCCTATTGTGTTATCTTGTATATGCAGTTCATTGGTGACACAAATACCTATGTGGCATGTGTCTGTTTGTCTGGGATCAGCAAGCTGAGACAGCAAGTCAGTTTCTAGGAGGATACCAAGCAGGGGTAGCTGAACTCGCTCCCTACCTGTGTGGAAATCTCCTGCAGTGTGGTGATTTTATATCTGCTTTTTCCTAAGGGTGTTTTTTTTAAAATTTTTACATCTAGGCTTTGTGTGTGTGTGTGTGTGTGTGTGTGTGTGTGTGTGTGTAGATCATGCAGTGTTAATAGAGGTTGTGAGTGAGACCCGGACGAGAAAGCTGAACAGCCTTGATTTTGAACAGGTAACACCCAGTACAGGACCTGTCAGTTTGAGATTTAAAATCTATTCTGTTTCTGTAGGTACACTTTTAAGTAAAAAGGGGGTATTTCTGTTCTCTCATTTATTTTAGCTAAAGCATATTTATAAAATTTGCTCAAAATAAAGAAAAAAGCCTAGCTGATGGGTCTAGCAATGCTTTATTAACATTTCCTAGACCAGATCCAGAAGTGGTTTGCACTGATATTCAAAGCAGATGGAGCTTTAATTATTAATCCTATGGAATTAATGAGTGCCATTATAAAGCAGGTGCTCTCTCTTTACTCCACCCTACTTCCCTATCATGTTGCTTTAATTAGGACTTCCTGGCTTATTCCAAATATCCAAATTGGACAAGAGATAAACTGTTAGGAATTAATTCTGAAATCCTCTGGTTTTTAGTAAAAGACTCAGCGGTGTGTTTGACTAAGATGCTATGAGGCAGGGCTTTGCCATATTTTTCAGGCTGGCCTCAAACTTGGCATCCTTCTGCCTCAGCCTCTTGAGTGCGGAGATTATACGTGTGTCATCATACCTAGACTTCTTCTAGGTCTGTCGTGTTGTGCTGATGAAATAAATGAACAGTATTACTTTAGATCAGCGTTAAGACTCTGTGAGTGTGAGGGTAGTATAAGTGTAATGTATACACACTCATGTTTGTGCACATTGGGGAGGTCAGAGGACAAAGTCAGGCATGCCGCTGCTATCGTTCTCTTAGACAGAGCCTTTCACTGCAACCTGGCTGCTGGCCAGCCAACACAAGCGATCCTTCACTCTGCCCTGCCACAGCCTGGCATTACAGGTGTGCATGTGGCCACTCCCGCTCTGTGTGTGAGTGCTGGGATTGGGCCTCAGGCCCTCCTGCTTGCACAGCAAGTCCTCTTACCCAGTAAGCCACCTCTCCAGCCCTCAGTATTAAGACTGTTTTGGTCTAATTAATTTGCCTCATTTTCACAGATTATTCAGATTCTTAGTTGGCAAGAGAATTATGTTCAATAGTGACAAAGTAGATGACTTTAAACAAACATTTTTTTTTTCAACTTTTAAACTGTAGTTCCAGGCTGGAGAAATGGCTCAGAGGTTAAGAGCACTGTCTGTTCTTCCAGAGGAGATGGGTTCCATTCCCAGCACCCAAATGGCAACTCACACCTGTCTCTAGCTCCAGTTCTAACACCTTCACAGAGATATACATGAAGGCAAAACGCCAACATACTTAAAGAAAAGGAAGGAAAGAAGGAAGGAAGGAAGAAAGAAAGAAAGAAAGAAAAAGATTAAACTGTAATGTCATTCTAGCTCTTCAGCAGCTGATTCCTATCAAATCATTTTGTGCCCAGCTACAATTAGGGCCCAGATTTCTATATACACTGCATCTGGGCCCTGAGCAGTCCTGTCTGAAAACTCCTGAATCGATTGACTAGCCCTTTGTCACTAAGCTAAGTAAGGGTTACTTCTCTGGTTTTTCAGCCAAGTTTGGCTTCTGTGCACAGTAGGGCTTTGGCCCCAAACCAGCTGAGTGGATGAGTTGTCCGTTTTGATTTTTCTTGACTTTTTCCCATTGATATAGAGAGCTAGAAACTGACTGTTCTTTATGCAGTGTTTATTTTGGTAGTAACTTCTGTCCCTTTCTCTCACTCTTCTGTTTAAATGCAGGGCCTTTCATACTACATACTAAGGGCATGCTTTACCACCAAGCTACACTCTCAGCCCTCTTAGCTATATCTCCTGCTGTGAATTGTGTCTCATTTGTGGCAGGGATAGAAAACACCCGAGCAGATTCTGTGTGGGAATGTTTCCTTTCCTGATTAGAGTTGACTAGCAAGCCTTGCTGTGTGTGTTTCTCAGATACAACTGTGTAGGGAGATCCATAAATCTTGGCAGGTCCCTGAATCTAGTTCTTGTTGTAGAATAGGTTATTTTCATAAGCTTTTCATTTAAGGGTTTTTTAAAAATATAGTCTCTGTGTGTGTGTGTGTGTGTGTGCTGTCTGCATGCTTACTTGTATTTCACCTGCACGCTTGGTGCACATGGAGGCCAGAAGAGGGTGCTGGATACCCTTGGACTATAGTTACAGATGGCTGGGAATCAAAACTGGGTCCTCCGTGAGAGCAGCCAGTGTTCTTAAAAGATCCTCACATTTGTTCTGTTTAGTAAAACTAGTACACAATATTAGATGGCATTTCGTAGCAGTACTCTTTACATTTTTTTGTATAGAGATGGATGTTTCTCTTCTCACTGTTCTTAGCCTACAGCTACAACAGGGAGTGCAAATAATACCTTTGTAACTATGTGTTAATCTGCGTGTTCCTGGGGAATGGCCATAGTTCTCTATGTACCTTGAAATCCATAGCGCTTGAAATAAACTTGTTATTCATAGGCATTAGACTTGAAATTAATATATAAAGATTATTTATTTATTTAAAGTAGAATCCTACTCTGTATATCAGACTGGCATAGAACTTACTGTGTAGCCGAGGCAGGCCTTGAACCTGGCACAGTACTCCTGCTTAGCTTCCTAAGTATTGGGCATTACAGGAGTCCAGTTCACCTTTCTTTTTTAATGTTAAATATAGAAAAGGCCATTTTATACTCTTACTTTTTCTCCCCCACATTTCTATTAGAAATAAAGTTTTTGTTTATTATAGGATCATTGTAACAAGAAATGGCGAGTGCTGGGCGGTGGTGGCACACGCCTTTAATCCCAGCACTTGGGAGGCAGAGGCAGGTGGATCTCTGTGAGTTCGAGACCAGCCTGGTCTACAGAGCTAGTGCCAGGACAGGCTCCAAAGCCACAGAGAAACCCTGTCTCAAAAAACAAACAAACAAACAAAGAAATGGCGAGAGTCTGTTAGAGTTATCTACTCTAGAAATTATTTCCTTTTATTTTCTTCTTCCAAATAGAATTTTTAGAGGTTCTACTGATTCTATTATTTGTGAAACCACCTATGTTTAGCTTCTGTTCCTGTCTCTTCCCTTTGGAGACTTCACACGCTGTACCGCCTGCCTTCAGTGTTATTTCCAGGCTGGAATCCCACGGTTTTCTAGTTTCCTTTCCTGTGAAAGGCCCCCGCCTCCCGAGCCTCCTGAGTTATCTGGTTTTCACTTGCATATTTTGTCTGCCTCCTGGTAAGAAATGGTTTTGTATAAAATGGACACAGGTAGTGTATTTTTCGGTCTGTGTTTCCAGCATGTTTCCTGTTAAAGGCCGCGGTTGCAGTTGACCTTTCTGACTGTCAGCACACTGGCATGTTACTCTGCAGGAAGTGCTGTGTAATGACTACCAGATCTCTCTGCGTCTCTCTTACTTCATGAGTCTGGTCATTCTTCCTCATTTGTTATTTTACCTCATTAGAATTTCAGATCGAATGTAGATTTACTTTTGTAGTCTGTGTAAGGATCTCTGCTGGACATCTGGGTCACTTGTTTCCACCTTGTTCTTCTGCCAGTTGCTATTGGCTCCATAGCACACAAAGAGTGGAAACTTAGTACGCTTTCTCTGGAGCTGTGTGTTCTGCCCTGTGGCACCTTTAGTCTTTAGAGCTGTGAGCAAGAAGAGATGGAAAGGGTTGTTATCTGTCCTATCAGAGCTGTTTTCGGCAAGGTAATGTCTCGGGTCCTAACTCAGAAAGTACTTGACAGTGTCAGATGAGAGACAAGTTGTTGGCTGTGGCTACAGACATGAAGGGACTCTCGCAAAAGAAGTGCAGAGGGCCCTGCTGGCCTGAAGCCTCTGGAATTCCAAACATTCAAAGCCTTCAGGTTGTGGGCCACAAAATTGCAACATCAAAGTTTAACTTACTAATTTGTAAAGCTGGCAACTGAGTTTTGTGAAAAGAGTTTTTATAAAGTAGTCCTTTCTATGTAGTAATTCTTTCTCATTTTTTTATTTGGCTTTATTAGAATTTCAGATATAATGTTAATTTACTTACATACGCTGTATATTTAGAAATTGTGCTAGGCATTTGGTCTGTAATATTTATATATATGATATATAGTGTTATATATATAGTGTTTATATATTACACACACACGCACACACACACATACACACATATATATAATATTTACTTATATAAAACTGCTGACCTTTGCCAGGTCTGACATTGACCTGCCATCATCATTAAAAAATTTCAGTCATTTGTTCATGTTCCAGATAATATATAAAAATATTAAGTGATACTGATTTATTGGAATAATAGTTTGTTGCAAAGTGCTTGTTTTTTTAAATTTTTTTGTCTGTCACCCGTTACAGAGAATACCACTTCTATCAAGACTTTTGCTACTCTTGTCTTTGGTTACCTGAGCCTCCTGTAACACAAAAAATTATGTCTTATTAACCGTGTTTCATTAGTTTCTAACATATCATGCTATCTATCTAACAGTTGGCTTCAAAAAGTCTTAAGAGTATTTTCAGTCAGTTGAATGACTAGCGAATTTATCAGTTTCCAGCATACATTTTTAAAACATGTTCTGCATGGAAGAGTTGATGTTTTTTGAAAAACCAAACAAAACCAAACCCAGAAATGAGGTTGTGAACAGAAAGAGCCATACAGAATCAGATTATATGATCTATTGTCATATCATTTTGAGACTTCATTAGCATTTATTTTAAATAAAATACTCTCTTGCTGACATTAAAAAAAAAACAAAAACCTTATTTGCTTAGTTTATTTCTAGAAGATGACTTAAATGTGTGATAGATTAAATAAGCTCTGGTCCTGACTGTCAGGGTATTGGGTCCTAAAATTATAGTTGATTTGAAATTCTGCAAGAGAAAGTTGCAAGGAAATATCAATACTATATATGTAGAGATTGTAAAAAAAAAAAAAAAGTCTATGGAAGGACATTTGGTAGGCTTTTAAATTGATGGTCAGGTACTATTTATATCAAAGATCAAAAAATAATTTTTCTTTAAGAGTGCTACATTAAATATATCATAGCAAACATGCTTTTTCTTTTTTTAAATTTGATCAAAAATGATTTTTCTTTAAGAGTGCTACATTAAATATATCATAGCAAACATGCTTTTTCTTTTTTTCGTTTTTTTAATGATTTTTGTTGAGCTCTACGTTTTTTTTTTTTTTTTTTTTTTTTTTTTCCTCCCTTCCCTTCTCCTCCCCTT
>NW_026067939.1:4492674-4534006 GCF_014885135.2 Alexandromys fortis
GATGTTGAACATTTCTTTAAGTGTCTTTCAGCCATTTTAGACTCCTCTGTTGAGAGTTCTCTGTTTAGGTCTATACTCCATTTTTTTTTTATTGGATTATTTGTTCTTTTGACGACCAATTTCTTGAGATCTTTGTATATTTTGGAGATCAGACCTCTGTCTAATGTGGAATTAGTGAAGATCTTTTCCCATTCTGTAGGCTGTCCAAACATGCTTTTTCTACAGCAAATGGTTTTAATTTACCAAGAAGAAATATTGTGGGACCTTTCTAATACCTAGTGATTATAGGATATAATATATATTCTGTAATTTTTTTCTTTCAGATGAATAGTTTAGAATTTCTTTCTTGACCTGTTTTTCATTCAGTAGATATTTGTTCAGTTTCCATGAGTTTGTAAGCTTTCTGTTGTTTCTTTTGTTGTTAATATCCAACTTTAATCTGTGATGGTCTGATAGGATGCAGGGAATTATTTGTTTTTTGTTTTGTATCTGTTGAGATTTGTTTTGTGTCCAAGTATGTGGTCAATGTTGGAGAAAGTTCCATGAGGTGCAAAAAAAAAGAAGTGATATTTTTGTGTTTGGGTGAATTGTTCATAAATCTCCATTGAGCCTATTTGGCTTATAATGCCTATTTGCTCCAATATTTTTCTGTTTAATTTTTGTTTGGATGACCTGTCCATTGGTTAGAATGAGGTATTGAAGTCACTCACTATCAGTGTGTGAGGATAAATATGTCATTTAAGCTGTAGTGGTGTTTTTGTTGTTGTTTGTTTTTACCTGTGTTGTTGTTTGTTTTGCCCTGTATTGAGGGAATAGATGTTAAGAATCAAAAAGTCATTTTAATAAGATTTTTCCTTTGTTGAATATGTTGTGTCCTTCCCTATCTCTTTTGATTAGTTTTTGTTTGAAGTCTATTTTGTTAGATATTAAAATAGCTACACCAGCTTGCTTCCTAGGTCCATTTGGTACATTTGCTTGGAATATCTTTTTCCAACTTTTACCTTGAGACCATGTCTATCCTTGATGTTAAGGTATGTTTCTTGGATGCAGGAGAAGGATGGATTCTTTTTTTATATCCATTCTGTTATTCTTTTTTTTTTTAATTGGGGAATTGACAACCTTGACGTTGAGAGATATCAGTACCCAATGATTATTAATTTTTTATTGAGCATGAGCACACACATGTGTATGATTCCCTTCTTTTTGACTTTTCTGGTTTGGGATTTAATAGTCTCCATGTTTCATTGAATGTAATTAACCTTTTTATATAGGAGTTTATCTTTTAGCTCCTTCTACAGGGCTTGATTTGTATATAAATATTGCTTAAATTTGATTTTATTATGGGATGTCTTATTTTCATTTATGATGACTGAAAATTTAGCGCAGTATAGTAGTGTGGGTTGACATCTGCAGTCTCCTATAGTTTGTAGAACATCTGTCCAGGCCCTTCTAGCACTTAGAGTCTCCATTGAGAAGTCAGGTGTAATTCTAATAGGCCTGCCTCTTAATGTTACTTGTTCTTCTTCACTTGTAGCTTTTAATATTTTTTCTTCTCTCTGTACATTCAGTGTTTTATTTTTATGAGCTAAGCAGCCTTTCTTTACTGGTCTAGTATATTTGGTCTTCTGTATGCTTCTTATATTTTGCTAAGCATCTCCTTTAGGTTAGAAAATTTTTTTTTATAATTTTGTTGAAAATATTTCCTGTGTTCTTAACCTGTATTTCTTTCTTTTTATTTATTCTTAATATTCTTAGATTTGATCTTATCACAGTGTCCATGATTTTCTGGACATTTTGTTCTAGGTGTTTTTTAGATTTAACATTTACTTTGAACAAGATAATTGTTTATAGTGTCTTCAATGCCCAAGATTTTCTCTTCTATCTCTTATGTGGTTTTGGTGAAGCTCGCCTCTGTGGTTTCTGCTCAAGTTCCTAAAATTTTCATTTCCAGATTTCCCTCAGTTTAGATTTTCTTTATTGATTCGGTTTCTACTTTCAGGTCTTGAATTATTTTATTTGTTTCCTAATACCACTTATACTTTCGTAGATTTCTTTAAGGGATTTATTTATTTCTTCTTTAAGGACCTCTTATATTTATAGTGACTATTCTAAGGCCTTTTTCTTGTGCTTCAGCTGTTGGAATATTTAGGGCCTGCTGTGATAGGGTTGTTAGACTCTAGTGAAGACATGTCCTGGCTGTTGTTGATTGCATTTTTATGCTGGTATGTAGGCATCCCAGGTCTGGGAAGATTGCAATTCTTTTATTTATTAATTTGTTTGTTTGTTTTTTGAGACAGTGTTTCAGGGTTTCTCTGTAGCTTTGGAGCCTGTCCTGGAACTAGATCTTGTAGACCAGGTTGGCCTCCAACTCACAGAGAACGACCTACCTCTGCCTCCTGAGAGTTGAGAGCTGGGATTAAGGTGTGTGCCTCCATTGCCAGGGATCTGGTTTTGTCTCTGTTGGGTGGGTGTGTTGTTTCTTGGTCTCTGTTTCCTCTGTGGATTTTAGGAGAGTGTGATCACTGTGTGTTGCTTCTTTGGAAAATTTTTTTCCTGGGTCCTGATAGGGGTGGGCACTGAGGATTCCAGCTAAAATGTGTTTCTGGGTATTAGGACTTGATCCCTAGGAATGGGCATCCTGTTGTTGTGGAGATCCTGTGGTTACCATTCCACAGGACCAGTCCCTTCACACATTCCAGCAGGTCATCGATGGGGTAGATGTTAAGGTGGGCCAGTCCAAGGCCCAGGATGTAGGACTCGGTGTAGTTGAGTTGATCAGTCTGGGACACTGGAACCACCTCCCTCAGGTAAGAGGCAGAGCCAGCTCTCCTAGACCCTTGTCATCCTTCTGGGCCAACTAGCCCATACCTGTGATATGGGGTGGGATCATTTCTTACAGACGTTTGAAAATTTTAAACTACATTTATGTGTTTTGTGTATATAATATATGCTTGAGAACTTCTGAGAACAGCTTTTGGGATCGCTACTCTCCTACCATGTGGGTCCTGGGAATCACACTCAGATGGTCAGGCTTGAAGGCAGGCCGTCTCACTGGGTGCAGTTTGGATTCGTTGTGCTATACTTTTACATTTTGGATAGACTTAAATTGTAAACGAGCTGGTTTTACATCTGAGTATGTGACTTCTGTTTTATATGATTATTTTTCATTTTATCTTAGTCATGAGAGCTACTTTAGAAACAGTTTTAAAAGATCTTAGTAACTGTATAAACCTAATGCCTAAGAAATCTTAGAATTGCAAATATAAAGATGCTTGGGTAGACCCTACATGGATCTAGGAACTGCTCTGTAAATTCTCATCTGTAGTAGGATTCTGCAGAAAGCAAGAAGAGTTTTTGAGATAACTGAGAGTCACTTCTGAGCAGTCTTCCCTACACATTCTTTGTTTCGTTTTTTAGATCCAGGGTCTCACAGAGCCTAGGGTGACCTTGAACTTGGTATATAGTGGAGGGTGGTCTTAAACTCTCATCCTTCTGTCTCTCTCATCTCCAAGTGCTGGGATTACAGTCCTATGCTTCCAAGCCCTGTTTTTCCTAGGTCTTTAACATGTTCTTCCTCTATATACTTTCTATGTTTGTGGATATATAGTTAAAATTATTCCTAATAATATTTGCATATTCACTGTGGTGCAGATGCATGGCTGTCTCTGATACTGAGGTGCATCTTTAGAGACTGCTTTATTACAGTCATCTTCAGGGCTTTCTGTTTGGAGAAACTTGAAGGCCGTAGTACTCTTTGGTTTTAGAGTTACTGAGACAATTCTTTCCTCTATTTATTGATTACTTACAGACTCTTCTTGAACTATTTAAAGTTTTTCATTCTTAAATAAATCACCAGAGAGAGGCAACGCTCTCTAGCTCAGTTATTACTTCTGATATAAACAATGGCTGTGGTGTGGTAATATTGTGCTATAAGATACTGCTGTCATTTAGTGAGAGATTTTAAGGGTAAGAATCCTGTGAGTTTCCTAGAAGGCAAGGACCAAGACTAAGACAGTCACTCTATTGGGAGCTAAATGCGAGAGACTTGGTAGTTATGTTCTCTTAATCTTTGATTGTATGGATGCAGTTGTAGACAGATTGGCTCTGACTAGAATTGACTTTAAGGAAAGCTGAATATTTCAAGCTTATGTTTATTATATTGATCCTCTACAAAGTTTTATGAACCAAGATTATCTTTTTAGATGAGGAGCATGTTCTTGGGAGCCTTTCAAAGCTTCTGGCATCATTAGGATATAAAACTTTTGTTTTATCTATTTACTATGTACTCATACTCTTGGGTAGATTAAATTTATGTGATAAGAAGTCTCAGAGTCATTACAAGATTGGGATATATATTTACAAGATACACAAACATAGCTTTCCAGGCTTTTTTCCCCTTATATTTCTAAAGTAAAACCTAAAATTTAACACAAATTGAATTTCTGATGTTATCTTACATATCAAACATTTAAAAAAATGTAGGTACTTGTCATTTTCCGTTACTATTGAAACAATACGAGGAAACTAATACAGCTGTAAGAATGGAAAAAAGGCTGGCTAAATAAAAAATTTAGATTAAAATATTGAGTTTTATAATGATATTTTTGGAGATGTTTTATCTCATAATGCTTTGTTTGGGCTTTTTTTTTCCATTTTCACCTTGCTGTTTGCTTATCTGCTTATCTATTATGATTTCCTGTTTTGTGTTTTTATCCTTCTTTTGTTTGTATATGTCTTCATGTGTATGTGTTTTTTCATTCTTTTTGTCTGTTTGCTTTGTTTTATTTTGTCTTTTTTTAAGGTTCTTTTTTTTTTTTTTTTCCAGGAAGAGTTGGCTAGGTAGGACATGGTGGGGAGGATTTGGGAGGTGAGGGAGGGGAAATTGTAACCAGTGTATACTATATGAAAAAAATACTTTCAACTAAAAGTAAAACAAATATTGGGTTATAGTAAGCAAAGTGACAGTACATACCAGGTAGGGACTAAGAATTGATGTGTAATGTTTAATATGTGTTTTTGTTGTTGTTATTTAAGCATTACAACAATCCAGCTTGATAGATATAGAATCAAGATTTACTGCTGAGGGAGCTGTATCTTAAACTCTCTAGCACTGACTCCATGGGTAAGACAGTAAGAGTGCTGACTACTCTTGTAGAGGACCCAAGTTTGGTTCCTAGTCTCTCACGTGGGAGCATAGCCCCCTTCTAACTGCCTAGGACTCCAGCCACCGTGAAGGTGGTATACGTAAGCTCACAAAACACATGTATATATCCATCACTAGTCTCTTTTCAAAAAGAGAAGGACTCAGACCAGTAAGTGAAATGTGGCTTCTGTTTTAAAGGCAATGTCCCCTGTATTGCAGGCTGTCCTTGAAATAGCATTAAGGTATCCAAGAATGACTCCAAACTTCAGCTGTTCCGGCCCTTACCTCCCTGAAAGTTGGCTGTTTAATGAGGTTCTGGGCTTTGAACTCAGGGCTTCGTGTATGCTAGGCAAGTATTTTACCAATGGAGCTATATCTCCAAACCTCAGATTGTGAATTTTTAATAAATTTCAGAATTTTTGGCCCATCTCCCTTTCTAAAATGGATTATGCTAGTCTAGGGCCTTTAGTGGACCTAGAGTAAAGACTCACTATGGATCAGTCTTCATCCAGGAGAAACAGATTGGGTCAGAACAGACTTTTCTGTTCAGAGACCCTGTGGTTCTAACAAACAGTGTCATGACTGCTCTCTAGGCTTAAGTTTTTTTTTTTCCTGTGTCTTAAAAACAATTAAAAGCAAGCGATGCATAGCCTTTTAAAATTATTATCAACTTGTTTTCACTGATTCTTATAATTATTTCTATCTACAGAAAAAAAAGTAAGAGCTTGCTCTCTGAGGAACTCAAATCTGTTCTCAGAAAATTGTATTTATGAAATATTTATAAGTAATCTATTCATGAACAAGTTTTGAAATATGTACAGATCCAGGCCTTAAGTCCTACATGAAATCTTGCGCTTGTGGTCTGCATGGCAGTCAGTAAGTACTTGTGAATGAAACCCACAGCCGTGCCTTAAATGATGGTAAATGATTGTCCATCCTTGTCTTTGTATGTCTGGTGCTGCTGCTGACTGAACTCGGGGCAAAACTTTGGGCAGGCTGAACATGGACTTCACTACTGAGTACACCTCTCGCCTAGATTGTACTTTTATAAGACTTATTCTGTTAAACTGCATTTTATACACTTCTAAAAGTTTCCCCAAGATAACAAATTATCTGTTTTTCTTTCATAGGGCTATCCCCCCCCCCCCCCCCCTTAGTATATCTACCTGAAATTTACCTTTTTGTGTCTCCTTTGATAATGTTGGCAGATGAACATTCCTGAGGCTGGTGTACTCTGTACTTCTATGACAGACATGAGGAAATGCTCCCTCCACTTGCCTTCAAAGCCTTAAAAGCCCTCTCTTCCAGGGGTGGTGATGCCTGTTCTCACTTAGTAACCAGTGCCGTCAGGTGCAGGGGAGTAACTGTCCGGAACCTCCTGTGTAGTAAGGCACAGCACACTTGCACAGACTTGCCTGGCCTGTGCTCCTGGGTCAGTGGTGTAGTCAGCTATCAGAGTGTGAGAGCTGATTGGGAGGTGAATTTGGTTACTAGTTTTGAGTCAAACAAGATACATTGTTGAGATGAAAATAAGGAATAAGCTACCTGGGCATCTTGGAAGTGGTCTAGAGAATTCTAGAATAAAATTTGATAGCTCTGTGGTAATTTCAATTCTCCACAGTGGCTTATACAGATAGTAAGATGAAGTCGCATCGTAGTGAATTAGCGGCGCCCTTCCTTAGGCTGCATGGACTTGTTTGACATACACTTCTGGTTTGTTCTTCATAATATTTTTAAGAGTTTGAATTTGCACTCATTTCATGGATAAAAAGAATCAGAGTGTGATATTGAAGTTCTGCGAGCTAGTCAGACTTTTTGTTTAGAGGGAGGATTAGTGAGAATTACCACAACTTTCTAGGTAGACGAGAGTATAAAAGTGGCAGACAATCCCAACAAATGATTATTTCATCTCTCCCTTAGTTTGTAGCTAAGTGCACAAATAGAATCCACTTAAGAAATTAATTTTTTTTGTTAAATTTTGAAAAAATTGGAACCCTATCTACTAGCCTTTAAAAAAATCTGATGAGGTCCTTTTTGCTTTCTGAGTTGGCTGGTTTTCAAGCATGTTTTTATTCACGATAGGCTAAGCATGTAAAATGAACCTCACACAGCTCAGTTGTCTTTGCTCCATGCCTCACATGCATGCATGTGTGTGTGTTTGATCTGTTCAGTTTTACAGAGCTCTTATCTTTATTGTACACTAGTAATGAACAAAATGATAAAACAACTGGTGTTTAATTGCTTGTACTTATTCTGCATCTGATGGGTAGCCTCTATTTGTATGTTTGTATGTATGAGAAAACAAAATCTGCCTTGGGAATTTTATAATGAATACGAGAGAGATCCTGCCACAGGTAGTTATTAAAATGTCCCTTGAAGTCATTCATGATGAATGATTGTGTCTGTACCCTTGACCTTCCCTGAAGCCTCTGTTTTTTAAAGGAAATCTGCATTACCTTAAGCCATTCACCTATTAGCTTTTCAAATAATTTTCTACTAAGTTTTAATTTTGCAGTGTACCTTCTGAATAACTCAAATAATTTTATAAGTATTATTTGATGAATACTCCCTAAAGCAGACTCTTGAGTGAGTAAATTCAACATTATTGTGATACTAGTCAGTTATGGAAAGCTTTGTTGTATTACCAGAGACCTTCATTGGCTTAATTTCTCTAGATTTGCTTTTGAGTACAAGTAGAAGAGTGAAAAGAAAGAGAAGAACATTCTTGTAAAGTGCAGCTTTGGTTTAGGATAAGCAGAAGTTCTCTAGGTAAGGAGAGAAAGAACTGCAAACCATTGTGGTGTCTTGTTCTATTTTCACTTATTTCCTCTTTCTTTCGCCTTAAAATGACATTGATTTGAGTGAAAGTGGGTTAGCTTGGGAACCTATTCCTCGTACTGGATTGCCTTGCCCAGCCTAAATACAAGGGAGGTGCTCAGTCTTAAGACAACTTGATATCCCATGCTTTGTTGATACTCTTGGAAACCCTGCCCCTTTCTGAACAGAAGTGGGAGGAGTGAATTGAGTGGGGGAAGAGGGAGGTGAGGGGTGGGCATGGATGGGGTGGAAAGTAAGGAGGGAGGGGAAACATTGTTTGGGGATATAAAACAAACAAATAAAATAATAAAAATTTGGATTTACAAAGAGAGAAAGAGTTAGCATTGATTCATGATTAAAAAAAACTGATTTTCAGTTTGAAGAAGTGTGTATGCATGTGCATACAGAAATAGACACAGACAATAAATGAATGTTTACATTGAGTGAAGTACCCAGATCCAGAAGAACGGTTGTCCTCAGGTGTTAGTATACAAATGGAGAAACTAGGCAAATGTAGTTATCATTCCTCATCAACGAAGTCACTCTTTACAGCAAATGTTCATCACAGAGAGCTGCAAGTAGACATAATATAGAGAACCATGTATCATGGGGAGTACAGCACCAATGGGTTTATCATCACAGTGTCTGCGTATGTGGCTAAGGAAACATTGCAGAAGTGGCAGAAAGACTATGAGAGCCACAATACCAGGCAGTCTGCTGTGAAGCAGTTTCTTCTAGAAATAGATGCACGAAAAAGACCAGAACAGTGGCAACATCAGTGGACATGTTAACATGGAAAGGGGAAATTTTCACAGGGTCCCACTCCCAGGTAGAGAACTATGAGTAACTAATGACTGCTGGGAGAATAACACTATCCATTTCCAGGGACGAGCTCCCCTTATTTGTTGCACAATGCAGAGTAAAGGTAGCCTTGAAACCATATACACACAAAAAATAAAAATGGACTCAGCAGATTATATTTATTTGTTCATACACATAAATACA
Organism: Alexandromys fortis; assembly: GCF_014885135.2. Lineage (NCBI taxonomy): Eukaryota > Metazoa > Chordata > Mammalia > Rodentia > Cricetidae > Alexandromys > Alexandromys fortis. The sequence continues at coordinate 4,501,640 of NW_026067939.1, forward strand.
TATTTACACATATGCATGTAACAATAATCATCAAAGAAAGAGAGACTGTCAACTTGAGGGCATAGGAGGAGTTTGAGTGACGGTAGCTGGGAGGTGTCAGAGAGAGGAAACTGAGGGGTGAAATTGATGTAATTCTATTTTAATTACATTTTTAAAAGTATAGAACATAGATGGAGAGAGAGAGGGTTGGTTCAGTGCTCTTGTAGAGGACCCAGGTTCAGCTCCCAGCACCTATGTGGTAGCACACAACTCTCTTTAACTCCAGTAGCGGGGAATCTGATGCCTTCTTCTGACTTACAAATGCACTAGGCATGCCCTTGTACATCCATACGTATATTAGGCACTCATACACATAAAAAAACAAATCTAAATAAAAATTTTCAAATGTAGAAGGTAGAGATGCCAATCCTAGTATTCTCACAATATTTATGTTTGGATTATCTCTCTCATGATTACATACTTCTTTACACTTTGATGCTTCTGTTCTGTGTGGCCCAATAATCCCAAGATTGTGATGGCAAAAATGTCTTCTCTTACGGGTCTTTTGGGTATATTCAGGCATTTATACTCTTAGTATTAACAATGGTTTCATAGTAATCCAGTTGTCATAATTGGAATTTATGACTACAGTGAAGTTTACTACCTGCTATAGTAGTATATATTTCAAATTAGTAAGATATTCTTACATTAAATTAAGACGAATAATTAGACTCAGGTTTGGGGAAATGGTTTAGTCAGTCAAATACTTGCTGTGCAAGAATGAGGACCCAAGTTTGACCCACAGCACCCACGTACGGTCTGGATATGGTAGTCCACGGCTGAAATCCAAGTACCGGGAAGGCAGAGACTGGGGAATCTTTGGCACCTGCTGACCAGCCAATTTAGCTGAAGTGGGCTGCTCCAGATCCAGTACGAGAGCCTGGCTCAGCACCTAAGATGAGTAGTAATGAGGGACATCTGCTGTCTACTTTGGCGTTCACACACATAAACATGTGCCGCTTCCAGATGGACATGTGCACACAAGCGCAAGACAGACTCAACCTCATCATGGCAGAACTTCATGATGTAACTTAGTTACTACTATATCCTCAGCACCTTCAAATTTATCTGGGTTATAGAAGGATAAATACTTCCATAATCTGTTTATCTGTCTATGAATGCTTTACAAAACATGAGATCTTCCTCCACTGTGAATTTCCCCCTGTCCTTCTAGCATATTTTTTAAAATAAGTCCCTATTTTCACAATTTTTATTGTGGGAACTTAATGCCATAGTGGTTTTGTGTAAAGCACATTAGTTATTGAATTTATTACCTCGAAGATAACTAGAAAATGTCATTGATGACTTTCGCTTGACTAGTATGAACCAACTGAAAGGATATTCTAGAGAAAATTTTACTTGAAATTACAGTTATTATAAATTCTATGGGGAAATTATCTTTTCAGAAATTTGCTTATAAAACTAAGGAGTTTTTGGTTTTATAAGTGAAGCATCTATAGGCTTATCTTACATGGAAAAACACAAGGCGGGAAAATTAATGAACAAATGCAAATTAAAAAAGTAGGAGGCATCTGTCATGTGGGACTATAGCTTTATCATTAACTTCTAGAATTGCTACAGTAATAACTACCTTTTTAACATAAAGAAGTTGCTCGCTTAAGTTATCAAATGTTACATTTTTATTGAAAATAAAATTTAGAGTTTTTTTTTAATAATTATGAATACCTTTGGTACTTTAAAGTTATTTATACATATATTTTAAAATTTTCCCACAAAACAAAATATTCTGGTTTATAAAAGGCTTATTTTGCATGTTGGCTTTGAGTCATAACAAGAGTTTTTCTTAAGTACTATTTGCTTTGTAGTACAGACATAGATTTCTGTTTTTAAAAGAACACAGTCTAGCTGTGTTTCTAAAATAATGTGAAGTATTGCTAATCCTAGGATATGTGTAAGGTTTTTCTTTGATGGCCGACTATTTACATTGAGTAATTGTTTTATAGTAGCAATTTAGCTAGGTAACCTAATATAAATTTAAATGCATTTGTTTTAATAGCATGTTTTATCTCTCTCATTTTCTAATTGAAGGAAGGGGCAAAAGCTAAGTTTGTATGGACTTTAAATCCTCTTGGATTTTGTACTTAAGTATATTAGTCAATATTTATCAAAAAGATGCACTAACATTCTCCTATTAAGGTTTTAAGATTATTGATTGGAAAAGAGTTCAAAAATATCTTTTTGCCCTTATTTCTTTCTGTATAACCTTCTTGAAGTTTCTCCAAATTAGATTTTAAATGCCAATTAGGAGGTTGAGTATACTGAAATAAAAGCAAATGCAACCGAAATGGCCTCACCTTATGGTGAGCTAGGCTTTTGAGGGAACCAGTGGAACCTTTGCTCTGAGCATGGCTTTGAGAAAGATATTCGTCTTAATGAACACATTAATTAGAACCATAACTATTTATAAGATAATTAGAAATGAAGCTTGGTAAACTGAACTTTTCCTGCAATTAATGGAGGATTAATTACTGGAGGTAATGAAGTGGATTTTTAAATGCATTAAGGTGAAGTACAGAGATGAGCAAGGCTTTGTGATACTTGCATAATTATTTCAGACTGTTTGAGCATAGCTCATGAGATCGTTAATAAGCATCATTGCATCGTTATGTATGCACTTAAAAAGACTCACCACTAAAATGACTGCCTAATTATTTCTAATTGGCAGGACTCTGTGTAGTCATTGAGCTGTTTGTAGCCATTTTAAGGTTCATTTAACTATCCTTGGGGCCATGTGATAGATGGAAAAAGCTTCAACTACATGCTGGCCTTGGCTGGCGCCGTTAATCAATTTTGGTGGGCCTCGGTTTAAATGCATTTTCTCGTGCAGAGGTCAAAACCTGAAGTAGTCCGAGCAAAGTTTTTCCTTTTGAAGCCACTTGACTGTATTCATTAGCAATTAGTAAAATAATTGTGTCTGTCACTATATTTGGATTTCCATATGACTTGGTAATCTTTTATCACTGTCGTTTCTTATTCCATATTTGCTTCACTGGAAAGGAAATATTCTTCCAACAAATCCTTTTAGCGACTTGAGTGTAGTGGCATATGTTCCGATATACTACCTTTCTTCATTCATTTGTTAGCTTAAACAGTGGAGGACATCTCAACACCATCATCTAATTTGCTCCTGATTGATTGCTGGTGAAAGTTTCTACCCGAGGACAACATTTTAGGGCTTTTAAAGACATCTCAAAGGAATTAGTCATTAAGCATTAAGAGAGGAAGAAGTAGTCAAATCGAATTCTGACATATACCAGACTTTTGCAGTTAGAAGCATTTGTATCTAACTATGCTGAGAGTAAAATATATATATACATATACATCTACCTACTATATATAAAATATATGTGACTCAGGCGTGTGTGATGGGAGTGGAAAGTTATGTAATAATGACATTTATTTTTTAAACTTTCTTAAATCAGCATATCAGTAACCTAGTGTGTTGTGGAATTAATTTAGGAATGTTCGAGTGTCAATTTTAAATGGTATATCAATCTTTATAATTGATATAAGGTTTTTAATCTTATGATATCAGATTTAATGTGACATCTCATTAGGTAAGCATCTGTAAAGGTTTTCAATGAGCTTGTTGTCTTGTTACTCATAATCATAGCCATCTGTGGAAGGTTGTCCCGGTGTGTGTGCCATAGGCTGCTTCAGGAGAGCAGTGGTCAGGCAACTTGTAGACCACTAACATAAAGGTCAGTTAATCCCTCTTTGTTATGAACAATGTGGTTCTAATCACTTCCTTAAATGTTAATGTGTAAGACTAAAATTATGTAGAATATTTTAAAGCGTTGCCAACTTTATTAAAACTAGATATTTGTGTTTAGTTCCCTTAACCATTTCATTATTCAAGAATTTGGGGGCTCATTATTCAAGAATTTGGGGGCTTCAGTGTTAACCAGGTAGTGCATATTTCTTAGGAACTGACTTAATTACTATGGATTCTAATCTGTTTCATTACTTAGAAACAAAAGGATTGAACTACAAAAATGCTTAAATTAGTCAACCCGTGCTATTTTCAGCTAGAATGAGGAACTTTTTAGGTTTTGGCAGTATGTTTTGAATATTTTTTAGTATATATGTTAGGTTAAAGTAGAAATAAGATCACATTCTTGTATTAAGTATAATATTATACAAACTTGTTAGACTTAGTAGAATTCATTTTTATATTTTCATTAGGAAATATTAGTTTGTTTTTGAAGCTTAGAATAAAAAATTAAGGGTAGAGATAGAATTTTAGTTTTATGAAGTTAGAAACTTACATTGTTTATGTTGATTTAAAGTTGTATGATTGTTTGAGGCTATAAATTGAAGCTGAAATTGTAGAAATTGAGATGTACTTTATTTGTCAGGTGTAAAATTTTTACACCAAATTTTACATGGTTATCTTAGGGAATTGTGGTCATGAAACTCTTGTTGCTAAGTATAAATGGCCAAAATGTTACTATTTCATTTCAGCTAACTTCTTTTTGTTTTTAAAAGTTTGTTCAGAACATAATATGAAAATATTATCTGCTGTGCTCCAGAACACTATGGCACGACTGTGGTGATATTCATTGACTTTGTAGTCTCATATTGAGCACATTGTGAGGTCTTTAAATGCATTAACTTGTTAGTTATACTATAACATTACCGTAGGCAAGGCTCCTCTGTATTTCAGTTCTCTCACATTGTAATTGGGGCTTGTCTCCACTTTTCCCTTCTCCACTTGACCCATTTAGCTTTATGCTTTACAAGATTTAGAGTCTATTCTGAAAGAAATCTTCGTTTTAGCTAACTGCTTCTCTTGGCTCACTAAAGGGATGGAGTAAGTTATTCTACGGTTCAGTCTGTGATTGTTTTTATTAGGATACTCAATTGTGATAAGAAGGTTTTACTTATATTCTTCTCTAGGTTGACTGGTAAAATATATGCCTCTGTACCTACAGTAGCCACATAAAGTGGTTGCCTGCCCTGTACTTGTCAGGGGATATAATCTCACTGCTGTGCAGAGCCTCTTGGATGCTTCGCCAAGAATAACAGTATTTATGGGGCGATGCTTGAAGGATAAATAGTGTATGTATTTCTCTACCGATTTCAAGTGCACCCCTTAGTTAAGCCTGAATCTTATATCTAGATTCCATCTATTGACCTTCTCTAGAATAGATTTTACTGAGTTGGTTTTGTCATGTGGCCTGTTGAGGAAAGTTTTTTAGAATCTGGAATTCAGCAGAGTCTTTATTTTAAGAATGATCTCAATGTCAGGGACAGTTGTACCTGAATTGATCTACTGGTTAATATAGGTATGTGAATATTTATGTAATTGCTTCTTTTGGGCTTCTTTTAAAAGATTGAAGCCATATTTCTGTTCTGATCCTAGCAAAGGTAAAGAGTCTAATGGACTATTGTGTTTGTTAACTTCCCTTCTGCTCTCCCTCTCTCTCATTCTCTCTTTCTACCAAACCTCCCTTCTTCCCACACGCACCTCTTCCACACTCTTCTCTAGAAACTCCGTCTTTATTTCCTGGATTGATATGTGACGTTGTAAATGGCACGCTATGCATGTCGAGTGCCTTGAATCGTTGTTGCTTGAGATAGTAAGGCCTACACAGCCTCTCTTCCCACTGAATATCTACAGAGTATTAAAATGTGGCTTAGGAAGACAATCAGCAAAGACTGGAGTGACAGTTTTTGGTTTTTGTTTAGGCATTTCTTCTGACCCAGGAAGCCCCTGATGTTATAGTGAAACCCTGATGGTTGGTCTTTCTCTTTTTGTTTACTGCTGCTTTGTTTTCTCCAAAAGCCACTTCAGTCCCCTGGAAACACATGATGGTAACATAGTGGTTAAAGCTCTAGGAAAAGGGGCTTAGAAGAAGTTCCTTTTGGGAGCCAGAAAATATGAGGGAAATTCCAGAAAGGAAAAACCCTGGAATTGTTGATTCTGTGCTCCCAGCATGGTTTGCACAAGAACTGGACTCAACCCTGAGCTGCACATGATTGACAAATTCAACACAGGTGTCAAAATCTTTGAAATCTCAAGTAACATAGAACCACAACTCAGAGAAAATAAGACAGAGACCATTTGATCTAAATTAAATTGCTGGCTAAAATAACTAAATTGGTAGACTATAGAGGGTTTTGTTTAGGTTGTAGAGCCTTCACGATATAGTACTACTCAGTATGTTAAGTATAGAATCCAAAAATTCTCAACATTTTGACAACTGAGGATTTAAGGGAAAAACAGTCAATAAATGCCAGCTTCAAGCTGATGGGATTTTCAGATGCAGACTTTTAATGCAGTTATAACATTGCACTGTGAAGTCAAATTAAACACTTCTGAAACAAATAGGAAGTTATAATAAAATACATTAATTTATTGTGTATGTGAGTGTGAATGTTGTATGCCCTGTGAAGATCAAAGAACAGCCTGTGTGAGTTGGTTCTCTCCTTCTCCTGAGTTGGTTTTCTCCATTTACAATGTGGATTCTGGGGACTGAAGTCAGACTTGGCAGCATTCAACATTACTTGCTGAACAGTCTCACTGACCCAAGATAGAACTTTTTAAATAGAGAAATAGGAACTATTCAAACAAACAAAAACCCCAGAGTGGCTATTTTAGAACTGAGAGATACAGTGTCTGTTGTGGACTTCTGTCCCCCATGTACACCGTGACTGTTGTCCTAAAGTCAGAGCAGTTGTGATTTCCTACACGGTTGGGCTCGCTAACACTCCCTCCAGGAGCTAGCTTTACTGGACACAGCGTTTAGAGGGCAGTCACCTCCTTTTAGGGCCTAAAATCTACTGTCCCATGTGTTTCTGCCTTTGAGTGTTGCTAATGAGACCTGCTGAGATTCTGATGTTTCTGTTGGTGTTTTCCCTTACAGTTTTTAATAATGTTTATTTGCTTTGCATTTTTGACATGTCATGCAGAGTTCTTCTCTGGTCATGTGTTGGTGTCTAAGTGCTTCTTGTTCTTGGAGGCTGTAGTTATGCTTTTGTGTTTTCCTCAGTGATTTGGGAATGTATCTTCTGTCCCCAACAGGCTTCTGCTTGTTCCAGTTTACTGGTTCTGCTTTTTACAGAATTTTCTTTCCTTTAAAAAAATTAGGTCATTGAGCTTGGAGGTAGTAGTAGCACAGGCCTTTAAACCCAGCACTCGAATTCAGGCAAGTCTTTGTGAGTTCAAGGCCAGCCTGGTCTACAAAGCAAGTTCCAGGAGAGCCAAGGCTATTACACAGGAAAATCCCTGTCTCGAAAAAACAAAACAAAACAAACAAACAAATAAATAATAGAAGGAAAAAGAAAAAAAATTAGGTCCATTGAGCTTTGGATTTCCAACATTTCTATTCTTTTTCCCCAACTTCATTTTCATTTTTTTCAATATGTTTATTGCTGATTTTGTCTTTCATTTTTGTTGACCTTTTCTGTCTATGGTACTTATTGTTAAGGACACGCATGAAATATATCTATCTGTCTGTATTCTTTTTCAGGTAATTGATCATTTTTACTTGAAAACTTTTGATCCCCACCCCGACATTGTCCTTGCTTCAGTATCTCTGTGTTTGGCATTTGAGTAGTTTTGTGTTCTCAGGGGGCACTGTTGCCTTGTTTCTTGTGTTGTGATTTGTGATCTCTTGGTTTAGATCTGTCTTATGATTTCTTTGCGCAGATCGTCTTTGGAAATTGGAGACTGCTAGCCCATTGCTCACGTGAGTTTGCTTTAACAGCAACATTGACCCGTGCGAGATAAAGAAATGGTCTTTTTCTTACAGAAATGACTTACAATCAACTATAGCTCACTAATAGTTCACTGAAAGTGAAAGAACTGAAAATGCAAGAATTATTGTAGACTTTACTGTAGAGTTGAAAATTACTTAGTACATGTGACAGTAATAGATGAAGGAGGCAAAGGAGCGTGACAGAAATGGGGAACAAAGAAGCGTTGCAAACAGATGAAAGCTGAAGAGAGTTGAGAAGGATGTTACGAATGGAAGGGGAAAGAGCAAGTGATTAGAGAAAAATACAGAAGAAAGGCAAGATGACTTCCATTAGTGAGAATGTTACACATCAAATTTGAATATCTGTAGTGAGAGGAATGCAAAAGTAAAATCAAGTAATATTTTTTAAGAAAGCAAGTAAGGTTAATTCAGTATACAGTTAAGTGTAAGGGGCCAGGGAGGCTACACAGGGGACAGAAAAAGAATGAAGCTAAGGCCAGTATGGCATCAACACGGAAAACATGCCAACTCAAAATTAGATGACTGTCTAAAGGGGAAGAACAAATAAAACAGGGCATTTAAAATATACAGTATAGTAACAGTTCTGCCAACTCTACAGAGGAAAAAGAGTGGGAAATGAATCATCTGGAGAAGAAGATGAAGTATTAGACCAGTTCTTTCAGGGGCCTTTGGAGAGTGCTGGCTACAGGTGCGGAAGCAAAGGTGGTCACTGAACTGAGGACTCTTCCTTATATTGGTTTATACTGCTGCCAAGTATGTATTGGACAGTATCTGATGTCTGCAAGAGATGTTGTCATGGTAGCCCCTTTTCTTTGTGTATCTGCATTCTGTAGGGTGATTGTATATATTCTCTTATTTTTCCAAGGTGCTCCTGTAGCAGGTGTCTTATTTTAGCCAAGAAATAGCTCCCAAACGGATTGGGAGTAGAGTAACCATAGCATTGATGTAAGTACAGGCAGAGGACTTGCTGTTGACCTTTTAGGGTCTCCTGAGTGTTAATCATCCTGCTGGTATAGTGTAGTTGCTTGTCTACTGAATACCCATGGAACTTTATAGGGCTCAGGCTCAACTGCAGTGCACAGCGAGCAGGTCTAGAACTGTCTTCCTGCTGGCCTGTGTTGGGAAGCTCTCTGGGATGAATAGATTCACATTTTCCCAGGCAACTCAATATCTATATCTGTAGCGAATATGAAAAGAGAGTGAACTTGAAGATAGGTAGGAAAAAACATTCAATCTGAAGAACAATGAGGAAAGAAAAATAAAGCAAGAAACCACTCAGGAGCATGTGCAACTAAAACATATATATATATATATGTATATATATATATATACACACACACATATATATATATATAAAATTAAAATTCTAACAGTAGACAAGAAAATCTGGTGGAAAACATATCTAAAGAAGTATAGTGGCCAGAAGTGTTCCAATTTGGTAGAATGCTGGATTAAAGAAAGTTATTGAGGGACTGGAGAGATCACTCAGCAGCTTGGGCCACTTGTTGCTCTTGTAAAGGACCTGGGTTTGATTCCCAGACCATTAGGAGCCCCAGTTCCATGGTATTTGACAGCTTTTTCTGGCCTCCTCCCTTAACTTCTTGCTTCTACTGTTGACTTCTGGCCCCTGCCCTTGGCTTCCAGCCTTCTTGGGCACTAGGCACACATGGTGCACATACATATACACACAGGCAACACACCTCTCTCTCTCTCTCTCTCTCTCTCTCTCTCTCTCTCTCTCTCTCTCTCTCTCTCTCTNTCTCTCTCTCTCTCTCTCTCTCTCTCTCTCTCTCTCTCTCTCTCTCTCTCTCTCTCTCTCACACACACACACACACACACACACACACACACATTGTAAGTCTGAAAAAAATAAAAAGGAAAGTTCTTGAATCTCAAAGAGTAAAAGCCATGTCCAGCAATGGCATAGTCAAATGGTTTAAAAAAAATTAAGAAAAACTAGGTGGTAGTACACCTTAAATCCAACACTCTAGAGGCAGAAGCAGCACAGTCTCAATGAGTTTGAGCCTATGCCAGCCTGGTCTACAGGTTGCAGGACAGTCAGCCGGGGTTACATAGAGAGATCTTCTCTTAACTTGCCCCCCCCATGGGAAAAGAAATGTTTTAACTGTTTATAATTTTAGGATTTAATGAAATACTTTGTGTTTATATATTCTGTTTTTAAAAACCTTTTTATTTTAAAATTTGGTTGATTTTATGTATAGGGGTGTTTTGCTTGTATCTATGTCTGTGCAGCATGTCCTGTCTGGTGCCTTTGGAGATCAGAAGAGGCCTTAAGGTTCCCTGGAACTGGGGTTACAGACAGTTGTGTGCAGTCATGTGAGTGCTGGCATTCCAGTGGGTCTTAACTTCAGAACCTTCTTATCAGCACTCTATAGTCTGCTTTGATATCCAAGTTTTCATTAATATGTGCTTGACTAGGTAAAGTATGAAAGAAGAAAGGAGAAAAGAAGCATGTTGTTGTTGTGTGAATAGAACCTTTTAATAACAGCTTTTATGGAGTGTTGAGCAAGACAGTAAAGGAGGGGAATATATTGGTAGCACAGATCTCTCTTAAGCCTAAGCAGAATTCTTCTGCTTGTTGCTTGATTTTATCACTTGCTCTGTAACTAGAAAAGGTTAATAGCACATTTTAATTCACATATTTATTTGGGAAATCTTGGCAAGCAACCTTAAAATGTTCCTAAAATCAAACAGTTAAAATATGCTGTTATCTTTTATCATAAGTATTCATATTTTGTTCATTTTTAATTTTAAAAATAATTATTGGTCTCTATCGGAAGATTTCTGTTTTTTTTAAACTGAGTTTATATGTAAATAAGTTTAAATTTTAGCAATGATTAAATGTCCCTTCAATAACTGATTCATTGTTCATTCATCAGTGGAAACTTTGCATTTGAATTTGTGATAGCCACTTACTTATGAAAAAGATTTTATTCATTCTCCTTTGATGAGAATTTTGATGGGATTGTTTTCACAACGCTCTTGGGCGAGGTGTGTGTCCATGGTTTCCTTGTACATACTGAGCGTTGGATGGGGGTTTTGCTGGGAATGATAAACAGGACACTTTTGATTTTGTGTTTACAGATGACACCTCCTTGTCTGTCTGTCTTAATTATGTTTACTGTTGCTGTGATGTAACATCATGACCAAGAATAACTTGGGGAAGAAATGACTTATTTCACTCATGGTTCTATACAGCAATTCACCATCAAAAGCAGTGAGGGCAGGAACCTGGAGGCAGGAGCTGATGCAGAGGCCATGGAGGAGTGCTGCTTATTGGTTTACTCATCGTGGCTTGCTCACCCTGCTTTCTCATAGAGCACACCACCACCAGCCCAGGGATGGTACCACCCACAGTGCACTGAGCTCTTCCTCACCAATCATTAATTAAATGCCTTAAAAGTAATGGAGGCATTTTTCTCAGCTGAGTTCTCTCTTCAGATAACTCTAGCTTGTGTAAGGTTGACATAAAATTAGCCAGCACACCATCTGTCATCTCTATCAGAGTTGCTGAGTTGGATAAATAGAACTTTTACTTATCTATGGCTGTTAGACGATGAATTATATGTATTTGATAAATAATCATGGTTAGTAGGGTTAGTACAAATAGATCATAACTCAATACTGCAAATCCTTTTTTATTTTTCTAGCTGTGGAGAATCTGGTATGATTAATAGTATATGAATGTGTGAGGGATTGCCTGGGATAATGAAAATGTCCCAAAAACTGAGGGATGTTAGTGGTTACAGTATTGGTATCTTTATACAAAGAAATTCAGTTTTATACATGAAATGGGTGAATTTTATGGCAAGTCAACTAGATCTCAACAAAGCTATTAAAAATTAAAAAAATATTGTCAGTATTGGAGTTGCAGCGATTACAATTCTTAGCCTATCACTTAGCATTTAATAACTGTTTAAAGGATGATTTATTTACTTTTAAATGACTTGAACTTTTTAGTTTAAAGTGAACTCAGTAGTCAAGAAGGAAGGCATTAAATTTAAAACTGAACTAACTAGTCCTATTATCTAGGAAGGAATTCCATACCAGTAAGGTAGACAAGTGACTTTTATTTATTCATGTAAAACATTTTGGTGAAATGGCCGGGAGTGGAAGGTGTAGGATGTTGTAAATGATTAGTGCAGTGTGCAGCTATTGAGATTCTTCACTGCCTTCTCTCTTCTCCTGTTCCCTTCAGTAGCCATGAATGCAAGCATTACTGATTGAACGTCATATACATGGACGTAGACTTATTAAGCGTGTGCTGTTTTTGTGGTTATCATCCTAGGTCCTTTATTTCTTTTTGTACGTTAAGCCATGAATTCATAGGGAATGGGCTTCAGCAACTCAGACTCCTTCCATTGGTGTGCACAATGTATGCTTCTGTGGGTAGAGCAGGCTGGCTCTTAAGTTGAACCCAGGTAACCTTTTGTTTGCTTCATTCTTTCTTTTTTTCTGATTGTTTTACTTGGGGCTCAATCCACATATTCATTCTCTTGGGAGAATGTCACCCATAACTTCTTGTTTACAATGATGCCCATGGCATGCTGCCTTAAGTGGCGAGGTGGCATACTTAACTCTTCTTGTTTTGCCATGGTAACAGTTATGTGGCATTATTTTTGAACAGTGCCCCCATTTCCTTGATGTTTGCAATATTACTCTTCTTGTAGATTTGCATGTATGTGGCCAGAGAAACAGCTCCATGTTTCCTGCAAGGCCTAGTAAACATGTAGATGAACACAGAGACAGTACCCCTCCACTTTGCCTTTGTTTTTTCATTTTGTTGAGGTACTGGAAGATGACGGCCACAGTAAACAAGTGGAAGTCAATTTATATGAGTCAGCTCTTGATTTCTACCATGTAGTCGTGGATACTAACAGCAAAGCTTTACCAACTGAGCCATCTTTCCAGACAAGTCTTCCCAAGGTTTTTGGTTTCATTGACCTTTCTTCTATTTTCTTGTCACTAATTTTTGCTGTAATTGTTCTTCATGTTTTTTCTCTTTCATTTTTAGGGGTGGTAGGTGACTGCTAGTGTCTTGTGAATGTTGTTAAACTATAGCCACGATTTTCTTCTTTAAATTTAGTTTATCATGCACGTTTAAATGAATTCTTGAAATGGATGCTTAAACCACTGCATTTTAGTATTTGGATGCAGTTTTCTGTCTGCATAGTTTAGTATTCATGCCCACTAAGTGTCATGCAGTGTTTTCATGATCATTTGGTTAAGATTTCTCCTTAGTCTCTTTTGTGATGTTTTCTTTGACCTATAGGTTACAGAGAAATAGGACAAATGAATTTAGAAATTTCCAAACAAAGTGATTTTTCTTTTTTACTCATCTTTGTCTTTATTGTTTTCTAGCATTATTGAATTATTGTTCTTTGATCAGAGAACCTATTCAAGGCAATTTCAATTTTCTAAAATATATAAAGAATTCTCCATGATCTGGTGTATGGCCAGGTTTTAAATTATGCCTGCATCTTAAAGGATGTACAGTTTTTTTTTTTTTTTTTTTTTTTTTTTAGAGACAGAGTTCCTTTTTGTAACCCTGGCTGTCCTGGAACTAACTGTAGACAAGGCTGAATCTAAACTCACAGAGATCCTTCTTCCTCTCCTCCCAAGTGCTGGGATTAAAGGCAGGTGTCACCACTATCTGGCAGATGTGCATATTTTTAGTTATTAGTGACTCTTATGCCAATTAGGTCAAATTTTAAGTTTTAAATATTTTATTATCTTACTGATCTTTCGAGTTTTTGTTTCTTGCTTACTGAAATTTTTTTTTTAAATGTATTCCTTGCTTTATTATCTAGTCTCAGGGTCTTGGCCACTTTATCAGTGTTAGGTATGGGTTCCATCTCATTGAGTGAGCTTTCAAGCCAATCAAGTGATTGGTTACTCCCATAACATTTGTGCCACCACTGCATGTTGCAGGCAGGTTTCAGTTGTAGGTTGCAGGCTTTATAGCTGGGTAATATTGATGATTATTTTGGCTTCCAGTAATATTTAGAGTACCGTCTAGAACTATATATAAATGCTAGTTCGTAGGGGTGAAACTTCTAGTTGGGTAACAACTTGATTGATATGTCTAAGTTTGATGACATAAATAAGTTATGTCTTCAGTAATACAGCCTTACTGTGATGTTGGGTGGGGGTGGATCTATGGAACCACTTTTTCTAAGGACTTAACAAGATGTAACCCATTTCTGGCTCCCCTATTGTTATATAGTGATAAGACATAGTCATCCTAATTTGCCTCTTGAATTCCCTAGTGATGTAGGATATACGTTACAGTCCATATTTAATATCCTACGTCCTCTTGGTGAAATGCCTTGTTTTGATCATTTCTAATTGAAGTGCCTGTATTTTTTAATTTTAATAATTGTTTTTAATTTTAATTATTTTTAATGTTACTATTTTAGCTCTCACTGTGTTGCCCAGGCTGACCTTTAATTAATGGACTCAAGTAGTCCTACTGTTTTAGCCTTTGAGTAACTTGAGAATACAGGAGAGTAACTCCACTTCCCAGTAGCTGGTTCTTTCAGTTATAGCTTGTCTTTTCATTCTTTTTGCAGGATCTTTTCCAGAGCAAAAGTTTAAATTTTAATAAAGTCTAAATTTCTTAATTTTCCTTTTATATTTATGTTTTTGGTGTCATTTGCGTCTTCTTAGCTGTTGTTATTGTAGTGTGGTGATACAGAACAATCTCAATGTGAGCTCACATAGCTTGCAGTGTTATGATATTAATTTTACTCATGCCTTTTTACTGGTAAGAACAGAGAATGCTGTTAATTTCTAATAGACATTAAGAATTTTTATTCATGGAAAAAGATCAGATCAATGTTTAACTGAATTTATTAAGAAAAAATACATAATGTTAGCACACTTAGGAGACCAGACAAAAAATTGGGACTGTAGTACCTGTATTTACTCATTTAAAAAAATATTTGAGTATTTTTTGTGAGAGGCACAGTTCTAGGTACTTGGGATACTCTAGGTACTTGGGATACATTTGTTAAATAAAAACTTCCTTGTTAATCTTCTTGGGGAGTGTGAGCAAGGATAAACAGTAAATACCATCCAAGAAGCATTGTATTTGTGTCTCGTGGGGGCAAAGAAGACAGGGTAGTGGTGTTGCAGGTTGGGAGAATTCATGTTTCAGTATTAACAAGGTGGGGATGCAGGATAATAAGGAAATGGTGTTTAGGCAAGGGCTTGCAGGAGGCTGTGGGATCTGAGGGGTCTGAGCAACAGTGCTACCAAGGTATGGAGAGTTAATTCAGAGGTTACAAGTCAGAAGGATGTCAGATGGGTTTCAGTCTTCTGGATTTTATGTTAGTCACAAATCATTTGTGAGGTTCACAATGTCAGACATAAAACTGACACTTAATGAACACAGCTATAGTACAGGTCCCCTTTTCAGGTGGTAAGGATAGTGTCCAGCTGGGGTTCACACTGGCTTTGAGTAGATCAGAGTATAACCTTATTTTTAATCCTCCGTAACTCACTCACCTGCCAGGTTAGTCCTCTGAAGGGTTTCAGGCATTGTGTATGTCTGTAGGCACTTTCAGTGCTTGGCATTCTGGGCTCTCTGACTTATTCAGGACTGAATTTGAGAACTTGGGGCAATATTGAATTTCCTTAGCCTCCCAGAGTTAATGTAGGCCAAATAGTGACGGTAACTACCCTTAGAGCAGGATGGAATCCTTTTTTGTTTTGACCCCTTTGCCAAGACTGTGTGCTTTGTACTGGAAGCACCTTTCCCATGAAAGCACTTATTACTGCAACTAAAATACTGACATAAACTACTTAAGACTATTCGTAGATTTGGAAGAGAAGCAAATAACAAACCCAAAGTAATTGAAAATCAAGTTTAAAAATTATACAAATAGTATTCTGACTTGACAAACTAGCCAGTCTGTATTGAATATATATTTTCTCACAGCTTTGTAAAGATAAATATAAACTTGTATTATTAGTGTCTTGTGATCAAATTTATAACAACCAAACTTGCTGGAGGTAAAGTATATTTTGTCTTTTAACAAAATCTTTGAAGGAAAAAAATTAGTTACAAATTTCAAAATTATTTGTTGGGAGGATGATTTTCTTTTTTTATTGACTGTGAAGCAATTGTTAAAGTAGATTAAATATTATCAGAGATTGATTGCACAGCTATATGTTTCTATTTTTATCGTTTATTGATTTCTTGAATATAAAAAATTCAGTTATAGGCTTAGCTCCTGCATGTTACAAAGCATATTAAGTTGATAATTTTAATTCTGAAATAAGGTAGTAGAACAAAAGTTCATGCTTAATAACTTAAGTTTGCATGCATATACCTCATCCCCTTAAAATTATTTATTTATCTATTTATTTATTTATTTTACGTCCTACCGAAGTTTTTCTTCCCTCCTCTCCTCCCAGTTCCTCTCTGTGACCCCCACCTCCTTTTCTTACTTCCCAATCCACTCCTCATCCTTTTCTTTAGCTCACTGGTTTTAATGCTGAAATAGACTAATAGCCACTATTTAATTTGTTTAAGTGAAGAAGTAGTCGACTTCCAAGGTCCTAGTTTATTTAGTTGATAAGCACTTCTGGTTTTCATTCCTTTTCACCCAAACAGTGCAGGGATTTCTTCCATTGTTGCACTGACTGATAATGCAGGAACTGGCTTCATCATTCTGTTTTCTTTTGGGGAAATTGTCATTTTTCTTCAACAAAACTTATTACTCTATTGAGAAACCAAATATTTTGTCTTTGAAAAATACTCTTTTATATACTTATAATTAATAACAATAAATATAGATAATTACAATGAGTATATTGATAAGATAAACATCATCTTAACTTTCACAGTAATTTTTAAAAGTGATTTTGGTGCTCTTGAGAAGGAGTGTGCTCTCATACTTAAGGACGTCATGACAAACTTCACCTGAAAGCCGCCAGGTTTAGAATATATGCTAGTAGCTACCAGCTGTTAAAAATTTTCATTTGCTGACTTTATTCTTTTGCCCCTTTGTAATTTAAATGCCTTTATTTAAAGTTTAAGGTAAGGATATTGTAAAGTATGTAGCATTTTGAGATTAAATGGTGTCCAGAACATACAGTTCAAGGAGTTAGTCCAATGTAATTGGAGGAATTATTAAATGACACTGACCTCATTTCCTTTAGAACAATGAAAATTAATAGTTTCACATTTTATTAGGCTGATATTCCAGATGTAGTATACATTTAATTAAGTGTAGTTTCCTTTTAGTTATGGTATGTGTGTCTGTTTTTTGTCGCGAATTCTTTCTAGTTTTACAGTTTTCCACATGTTTTCTTTCACCATTTATGATTTTTTTCAAAGCAGAGCTATAAGGAGTTAAATCACTTTAGCATGCAGCAAAACAGTTCCCATTCAAACAATAAACGCTGTTTTAAAAAGCCTTTAGATCTTCTGTCACTTCATAAATATAAATATATAAAAACGTTATGCCGTTGTAGTGCCCACCTGCTAATTAAATGCAGATTTTCTCAAACTTGTTTAAAATCTGCCTGTTTGTTTCAACTCCTTCTCTGCTCGGAGTGCATATGGCCCTCGTGAAACTAATTATGCTTGTGGAGCAGCTGTTAAATTTAGTGCAACTAATTTTATCCAATATTTTACATTTTAATTGATTACCTGTGAAGAAATTAGCAAATTAACACGTATTGTACAGTAACTGAATGGCCTTTTATGGTTACTCTCAGATTTTACAGGCGAGCTAGGCACTGATAGAATAAAGGCACTTCTAGGGGTTTTTGGTAGGAGAATTATTGGTGGACCTTGATTAGCTAGTGTGAAAATTTAGGAAGACCGATGAGTGATGCCAGGCATCTGTGTGTCCTGTGTCTTAGACATGAGAAGCAGATTGGAAAGTAATAGCTTTTTCACAGAATTTTGGTAACATATGGGCTTATCTGGATCTGAGAAGTCTTTGAAGATCTTTGAACTTGACTAAATGACTTAACCTTTGGCTGAGTGGGTGGGTTATGTGTTTTTAGTGGGGGAAGCACTGGCATTCTGTGTTTCTTTCTCTTTTTCTTTCTTTTCCCTTCCCAATTCTAGCCTTTCCCATTTTTCTTAGAAAGTGGAGACTGGAAAGCGTGAGTAGGAATTTGCGGTGTGAGCATCCCAGCACTTATCAAACAGATCCATTTGTTCAAAAGGAACAAATCCTTTGAGAATATTTGAGAAATGAGTCTGTATAGATGCTTATTTTCTGTTTTATTTATTTGTTATTGAAAATGATACCTCAATCAGCTCTCACAGGCATTGTCCTTAGTTGAAAGGCTATAGGCAGACTTGGCTTCAGACTTCAGTTTTAGCACTGATTTTCTGTGGTCTTTGACCTTCACCAGGGTTCAGTTTTCCTCAAACCAAACCCAAACCATCAAGTGCCCCCGCATAGGATTGGGGTTCATCTTCTAAACACACTAGAGAAAAAGAGAGAGAGGGGAGGGAAGGGGAGGGGAGGAGAGGAAGAGAACAACCACTGTTTAAGTACTTGGAAGTAAACAGTATCATGAGACAGCTAATAAGCTTCCTAAAAATACCAGCACAGTGTTATGGGGAAACTTCAGGGCCTGTGTCCTGGCTAAACAAGAACATTATTAAATGTGCATATTATTATGAATATTTTAAAACATTAAATATTATAGTAAATAAAAATGGTTTTGATTTTTATTAGCTTTGAATTCTGAAACTAGTAAATCTTGATTTGAAAAATAGGCCCAGTAAACATGTGTGAAATTTTAATAATAAATAGTTTTTCAATTGGGTTTGTAAGTAGGGAATTACTTTCCAAGAATATGCAAATAAAATCTATTTACACACTTGATTTATACCACTTAGACACTGGAACTTGTCCTCTTGGTGAAGACAGGTAATGTTGATCATTAGAGATAATATAATATTTGGGAAACCTGTTGAAGTAAATATGTTTCTTTAAGGCAGAGGAACACCAGTAAATAACAAAAGCTGAAAATAGTCAAGTTGCTTAATTTTCTTATTTGAATTCTGAATGTGTGTATTTTGCCCCCAGAATATAGTTGCTACTAATGTAGCATTTCAGCTCTTTTTAGTTCTTTCTGCATGGATTTATGTGGATTGGACCGAAATATTAGCCATCATGATTTATTTTTTTTTCTGTTGTCTTTTTTCTTCCTCCCCCGTCTTTCTTTCTTTCTTTCTGGTGTTGAGCACTGAGCTCAGGACTACATCCCCCACCACTGTTATGATTTTGATGATGAGTTTCAAGTAGCAGATCTAACAAACAAACAGATTAACAAAGCTTCACCCTTTTAAACTTCATATATGAAAACATTAGACATTCGTTATAATGAGCATGATCTAAGGGACCTTTGTGTAGCTGTGATTTACTGCTTTCCTGTAGTTAAAGTTTAGTCTCTCAAGTCTTACTTTCCAGCTTGGTTAAGACATTTACTATAGGAGAAATTTAGCTTCAGTGTTACACTAATACTAATGTCTTGATGTGGGAGCACTCTTTAATACGGTGGATGGGAACAGTATTTCTCTTCCTGAATGGTATTTTGGAATTTGGTTGCTTCCCAGTGTATTTTTATCCCATGGCATTTCAGCACATGTATTTCTAGATTAGAACATCCCCACTGCAGACTTCTCCATTCCTCTCTGTTCTGTTTCCTCCTGGTTAGTACAGTGCCTTGCAAAGTCTTGTTACCTTGTCTCCTTTAAGGCTCCAGAGTTGTTAACAAATCCTCCAGGTTTAACGTTTCCTTTTCCTGCTTTGTGGCCTAGAAACTTAGGTGAGAAAGAAACGAGGCACTCCAGAGTTCATTTAATATATTTCTTTTTGTGAGGATTATAGTCTGGTACTGCCTGACTGAAACAAGTTGTTTTGCTTTGTGCGTGTGTTTGTATATGTTCACGTATGTGCTCGTGTGTCACCCATGCATATGTGTGCACATAGCTGGAGGCCAGAGGTCAATCTTGAGTGTCTTTCTCAGTTACCCTGTCACTGAAACTAGAGCTCCCTGATTTGGCTAGATTGGATGGCCAGACTTCTCAGTGTTATGTGCTACTACATCTGGTTTCTTTAAAAATAAACAAACACACACACACACAATTGTGTGTGTACCTGTCACATAGTGAGTGCAAGTGCCTTCAGAGGCTGCAGGCACCAGGCGCCCCTGGAGCTGGAGTTACAGTTGGGTAAGAGCCTTGTGACCTGGGTGGGGCATTCTGTGCAGGAGCAAGTGCTCTTTAAGAACTGAGGAGCCATCTTTGTAGCCTCGTTTCTGGTTTTTTTTAGGTGTGTTCTGGGCTTGAACCTCAGATCTCCAGGCTTGCATGCCCACCACCTTACTCTCTGAGCCATCTCCCCAGCTCTAAAACACTTTTTCCTGTGCTTTTTATTTGTGTTTCCAGTGGGTTGTTTTCATTTAACCACAGCTCATTCACTGTTTTTCTCCTTTCCTATCATTCCCTTTGACAATTTAGCAACTTTGTTCATATTTCTGAAGAACCAGATTTTGTATTTATTAATCTTCTGTTTTTTTCATCTTTGATTTTTTTTTATTTTCCCACCTACTTTGAATTCAAAATCTGTCTTTTTTTTCTAACTCTCAAGATAGATGCTTGTCCTGCTTTTACACTGTCCTTCACCATGCTCGCTTGGCTGTAGTCTTTTCTTCCGACTGTATTTTGGCTGTAACTATATCAGATAGATGATAGATAGATAGATAGATAGATAGATAGATAGATAGATAGATAGATAGAGAGAGATAGATAGATAGATATTAATATTTTGTTTGTTTTTTGTTTTGTTTTCGAGACAGTGTTTCTCTGTGTAGCTTTGGTTGTCCTAGAACTCACTCTATAGACCAGACTGGCTTGCTCTCACAGATATCTGCCTGCCTCTGCCTCCCTAGTGATGAGATTAAAGGCGTGTGCTACCACCATATCCCTATATATATTGAATTATATTTAAAAATATTCACTGTGATTTCTTTCCTATGAGTTATATAGACATGCATAATTAATTTTTGGAATACTCTGCCTATTTTTTGTTTATTCTTTTCTCTTTAATTCTCTTCAGATAGAACATTTTCTATGTTTTAAGTATGTTGCGTTATGGTTTGACTTGCCATATGGTTTATTTTAAACAGTATTATCAGTTAGCATGATGATAAGAATAAATAATGTGTGGTTTTGAAGAATAGTAAGATAGCTGAATTTAAACATTTATCCAGGTCTTTTGTCTTTCCTTATTGCTTATTTTGTTAGTTACTCAGAACTCACACTCAAATGTACAACAGTTAGAATTGTTCCTTTAAGATTTTTACTATTGCTTTATATATTTCTTGGCTGTGTTATTACATGTTACAAATTTGGACGTTTTATTCTTTTGGTGTAGATCTAGCTTGCCATTATGAAGTGATGACCTCGCTTTATCTCTCTGTGCTCCTCCCTAAACGACTGCTTTGCCAGTTGTTAGCACAGTTCTTCACTTTTCTTTTTGCTTATGCCTACATAGTTTTCCATACTAAACCTTTCTTTGATTTTATTTTTCAATTTCATTGTGAAAGTTGTCTAGTTTTGCTATTTCAGTTTAATCATCTCTTCCTTTTTATTTATATTATTTAGTTGAATTATATTTATTACTAATATACTTAAATTTAAATTTACTATCTTAGTCTTTATTATCTGTTTGTCCATGAATTTATTTTTTTACTTCATTCTTTTAGATTAATTTTATTTAGTTTTTTTCCCTATGGGCTTCCCCCACACACATCCTTTTAGGTTTCAAGACATGGCTTCTCTGTGCAACTGCCATATCTGTCCTGGCACTTGCTCTGTAGACCAAGCTGGTCTCTAACTCACAGAAATCCACCTGCCTCTGCTTCCTGAGTGTTGGAATTAAAGGCGTGTGCCCCTCCCTCCTGGCCAAAACTTGTAGTCCTTAGTTACAGTTTGGATGATTGATTTAGAAATTGTCATATACCCTTGACTTGTTTGTGAATACCAAAAGCTACTACTTATAGTACATCCTTTTTAGTTTGTCTTTAAAGGACAGTTTGCTGTTTGTTGCATTGAAGCACATGTCCTGTACACCCCCGCCCCTCGAACATCTCGGTTTTCTCTGCAGGTTTTAGTGGAGAAGGCTGATGCCAAGTTGATTCTTTGTCAGTTTTAGTGACTCATGGTTTCAGAGGTCTCATTTCATTGTTGCAGGAAAGGCATGACAGAGCAAAGTATCTCCACAGCCAGGAAACCGGGAAAGGAAGCACCCTGCTCATTCTTTTTCCTCGTATTGTGTATGCCTTGCTTACCTACTTATGGGATGCTAGCACTGAAGTTTAGGGCAGTTTTCTTCACTAATCCTTCCTGAAAATGCCCTTAGAGACCCAGAGCTATGTATGCATCACTGATCTCTGTGATCTTCTTAAAGTAGGAGACAATAATTTACTGTGATACTCAGTTTTCAGATTCCTTGATGTAATCTTTGTTCTGTAGAGGTTTGAGTTTCAGCATCTTGCTTTCTAGTTTTCCTTTACCACCAACCCATCGATGTACATCTCCTTTTCCACAGTGTACAGGGTGTAGGTCTTTAAAAATTCCCCTCGTTATGGCTTTAATTAGGTTCTGGTAGTGAGTGGAATTGGATCCTGTTTACAGTGTCCTCCTGACATAAAATCTATGCTAGGGTTTATTCAATGTATAATTATTTAATTTTAATTACAGTTTTATTTTATAGCAAATGTTATCTTTATTTGTAGCACTCAACTTAAGGACTGTTTGAAGTACTGAAGCTGTTTTTTGAAAGACAAAATATTAAGGTATCTGTTTTGATTACATGTGTTTAGAACTTATTAGCCAATTAAACTTGAAAAATTGGCTTTTGAGGGCAGTAATTCATTTTATGTAGAGATGTTATGGTTATTCTTCTTATTCTGTAGATATTGAAAGCATTTATCTGGTATAATAGGACATCTTGCTGTCCATTTATTGCTTATATATTGTGTGTTCTAGAGTCCCACATTTTTTACCCAATGGTTCTTTGCTTATAATACATCTCCATATTGGCTTTTGTACTCCAGAGACTTCTAGAGTGATTTATCAGAAAGATACTTATTTAAGGAACTGGGGACAAATAACATCTTAAATGTTAATATAGTTTCCTTTCTCTTTTGTCTGTTAGGCCAGAGTAGGAAATCTTTTTATTTTGATTTGTCATTTTTTCTATGATGAGACTCTAAAGATTTGAAAGTAAAGCTACTTAATTGTAAACAAAACTGATCATATGTCTAAGATACGGATCTTATACAAATTTGTGTCACATAATTCTTGTGATTACAAAGAAGTCAGTAGCTTAATCAATTTTGTTTTTAGCTTAATTCTTTTAAAATCTGTGTGTGATTTTAAACTATTTTATAATTTAACTCTGCCTGTAGTTTTGCATTTTCTATTTTTTCTTCCATTGTTATTCTTTGGAGTATCTTTTTAATGTGAAGATGATAAGATTAAGAGGTCCACAGTATGAGGATTAAGATAATGAGCGTTGTCTTTTAAAGGAAGAAGATCCTGTAATGTTGTATACTGTGGTATTTGAAAACGTATTATTTTGTTTAATTTGATGTATTGGGTGCCTTAATTTATAGGTATGGTTTTGCTCCCTTATTTAATACGTAATGACAAATAATGATTGGAAGGTATCCTAGAATGACATGAACTTCTTGATTGTATTTGGTGAATCATAATGAGCAAGATAACTTTGGAGAACTGCAGGCATATGTTTTCAACAGCAAAGTGTTTATGTCAGATAGCTTTGAAGCTAACAGAATTTTCTTAATTGATAAATTGAGAGTAAAGATTGACAAGGAAGGTGCTGAGGGGAAGCTGGGTTTGATAGTAACTGATCAGATGCCTTGCTGATCACAGTACCTTGCTCCAGTGATGATGGGATAGTGATGATGATGTGTTTGTCTGGGGACAGTGCCAGTCAACTCTTGCTTTCCTGGGATAGTACCTTAGCTTCTAGACCTCTGCTTGTCCTCAGCAGGCTTCAGTTGTTGGATGGTAGGTGATGGGTTCTTCCTGTTGAAGCAAACGTGATAGGTCATTTATTTTGTTATTGAGGATTACCTGTGGAGAAGACTTGTTGTTTTTCATTTTGTTTTATGTCTTTTTGCACTTTAGATTCTTATTTGCTTTCCTGTTTAATAGAAATAAATACGGCAAAATTTGGGTGAGCCATATGCTAAACTTAAGATTGTAGAGGTTTGGAATCAGAATACTGCTTTATTGCATTAGCTATAGTAGAAGAGAAACAAACATATTTCCTATGCTTCTGACTCGGCTGCTACAAATCCCATTAGTGCACCTTCAGTTGCTGCCCTCTTGATGCTTCCTTTCTCCTGACTGACATGGCTGCTAATGTCCAATTTCCCTAGGTAAATGGTATCTTATGGCAGTTGGCATTACTCTATTTTGCATATAAGGAAACAGGTTGTCAGAGAAGAAATAACTCATTGAGAAAAACCATTATTTGAGGAATTATTCATTTTAACTTAATATTTATCTAATTTTATACACATATCTAACATGTATATTTAGTTAAGAGTGCAATGAAAATTTTGCCAAACTGCGCCTCAGCTATGACCCACAATGTAAATTACTAATGGCTATATATCTTTTCCAGCAGTATTCTTAGAGGCAAAGTAAGCAAACTACATTAAATTATTAGCCATTTATTCAAGATATAAAGCTCTTAAAGTGTTTTTAGCGTTGAAAGCAGCTTATCTATCTTTAAAGAAATTCTTGGTTTCTCCCTTCCCTCACCCTAGCCACTGTGGCAGGTGAGAGTGAGAGGCTGGCCCTGCCCTCATCTGCACAACCAGAGAGCAGGCTTGGCACCTTGTCTGGGCAGCACACTAGAGCTGACCCTGTTGGCAAGGGCGCAGGTGAGCCGGGCTTGTAGGCATGAGAGCTTACAAGCTGCCCATTCCCCTTCCCTCGTATGCCATGGGATGGCAAGGGTAAGGGAACTATGCTTCCCTCCACCCCTTGCCACTTGTTACAGGCAGGAGAACTGACCTGGGGTTGGGCATGAAACTGCAGGAGCCGGCCCTGCCCCTCACCAAGGGCAGCATTCTGGAGAGCCGCCAGCATCTCCACTGGGCAAACAATAGAGCTGCCCCTGGTGGTGTGAGTGAGGGTGAGCTGGACCTAGGGTGTGAGAGCAGGAGAACTGGCCCTCCTCCTTCCTGTCTGCTACATTGGATGAGCTAGCGGGGGCAGTCTGGGGAGCTCGCCTGGGAAAGCTGGTCCAACATTTACCCCATCTAGGAACTGCTGGAGCACTTGAAGTGGCTGGTTCTGCAGATCCAAAGCTGCAGGATCCCCATGACACAGAACACAACAGGATGTCCAAGAGGAGTCCCAGTGAGTCCAGTGTTGAGAGGGTAATGGAAGCCAGAGGTCTCAAACATCAATGATTCATTGCAGCAAACACTTATGAATTAAGATGCATGGACTAAAGGGACTGTGTGACTCAGTGAGCCACACTATAGCTTCCATGCTGAGATTTTTATTTTGTTTTTTTTTTTGTTTCACTTAAATTTTGTTTTGTGGGGAGGCTTCAATAGCAAGGGAATGGGGGGATGGGTGGAATCAGGATGCATGATGTGAAAAACATAAACAATCAATAAAAGTTAAGCATTCTTAGTTAGCATGCATTAATTCTATGCTATATGCATATTAAATGCTAGTTAACATATAAATATATACAAACCCAATTATTGATACCTATATAATAATATATGTTAATAATATAATTAATAATATAATTCTGTATTTTAATCTCATTTATCAATATGACATGTATGCATTTTATGTCATATTTAAAATATAATTTTCTGTACCAATGTCTTGAAGATTTCCTGTTTTCCTCTGATAATGTCAGTCTTAAATTTAATTCTTAGAACCATTTCAAATTGAGTTTTGTATAGGGTGAGAGATGGGGCTCTTGTTTAGTTTTTCTGTGTTTAGGTGTCTACCTTTTCAGCACAACCCTTTGTTGGAGAGGCTTCTCCATTCTTCAGTACATATTTTGGGACCTAGTCAAGAATTCCTTTGGCTGCAGTTAGTTTTCTTCAGGGATCAGCACTGAGCTCCATTCATTTGTGTGTCTGTTATTCAGGCCTCATACTGTGTTGCTGACTCTGAGTGTATAGTGGAGCTATTTCTTAAATTCCGGTATTGCGATGTCTCTAGCTTTGTTCAGCAGTTCAGATTTTTTTTTATTTCCACATTAACTGTTAGGATTTCTTTTATAGCTTCATGAAGAAAGCCGTTGGCATTTTGACAGGGATTATATTGAATTTGTAAATTGCTTTGGAGAGCTGTGGATGTTTTAACTATTAATTCTTTCAATACTTGAACATGGGAAAAATTTCAGTGTTTTTATGTCTTTCATTACTTTTGTTAAGATTTTGTAACATTTATTGTAGAATTCTTTAACTTCCTTGGTTAAATTTGTTTCTGGGCTTTTATTTTATAGCTATTGTTATGAGCTTGTGCTCCTGATTTTTTCATCTCTCTGGTGTATTAAATGCTGCTAAGTCAGCTAGATATAAAGTTCAGTAGTAGAGCATTTTCCTAACGTCAGTGACACCTAGGTTTGATTCCCAGGACCACCAAAAATAAAACTAAAATGCTACTGAGACATTTTGATTGGTTTTAAGGGAGGATCTTGCTACGATAGCGCTAGAACTCATTGCGTAGCAAGGCTCGCCTCCATCCACTGATCACTTGTCTTGACTTCCCAAGCATTGGGATTACAGGTTTGTGCCATCATGCCTGGTTGCAATGAGTTTTGTATGTTAGCTTTGTATCCTGCAACGTTACTGAATTATTTTATTAGTTCTAATAATCTTTTGGTGAAGTTTTTAGGATTTTCTGCAAATAGTA
The DNA here is from genome assembly GCF_014885135.2 of Alexandromys fortis. Lineage (NCBI taxonomy): Eukaryota > Metazoa > Chordata > Mammalia > Rodentia > Cricetidae > Alexandromys > Alexandromys fortis. Next base: position 4,528,415 of record NW_026067939.1, read on the forward strand.
TTGGATCATCTACAAATTAGGATAGTTTGACTTCATCCCTTTGTTTTGTTTTCATGCTTAACTGGTTAAAACAAGACTTCTGGCACTGAAAGTCCTGATAGTGAACACTCTTTTCACGATGCCCACTACGACTGTGGCTAGATTCTATAATTGTGATTGAGTCATTATGAAATGCAGATTCTGATCTCATTATCTACCATTCTGTCTTTAGTCTCATTCAACATACTGTTTTTCAGATTATTTCAGTTCTAGAATTTCTGTTTTTTATTTTCCTGAGAGTTTTTGTTGTTGTCGTTGGCTTTTTACTGAGATTGCTTAGTTTTCTACTCATTGTAAGCGTGGTTATAAGTACTACTTTAAAATCTTTGTCTGCTAGTTCAAGCATCTGCCCTACTGTGGAGTCCATGCACGTCCACTGCACTGTTTGCTCTCTCCATCCCTACTGTAGAGTCCATGCGCATCCACTGCACTGTTTGCTCTCTGCACCCCTACTGTAGAGTCCACTGCACTGTTTGCTCTCTGCATCCCTACTGTAGAGTCCACTGCACTGTTTCTTCTCTTCACCCCTACTGTAGAGTCCATGCGCATCCACTGCACTGTTTCCTCTCTGCACCCCAAGAATGGAGCACATTTTATGTATTTGTTTGTCTATATTGCATATAAAAAAATCTATCCTGGGCATGATGAGTATCATGCTGGTAATACTGTTGTGTTCTTCTCAGTAATGTGATCTTAAGTCTTTATTTCAGCAGGATATTAACTTGATTTGAAGTTGCAGAGGTCTGTGTTTATGCGCACAGCTGAAATTTTGGGTTCATGCTTTCATCCTTAGCGGTTTGGAGTCTGCTGTTCTTAAGATGATTTGAGTTTCAAACAGAGCTTTGAGAATAGTTTACATAATTTTTTTTTATATCACAGAGTTGGGCATGTAGCTTAGTGGCTTAGCACTTACCTCAAATTCTGGGATATCATTTTTGACTTTTTCTTACAGAATTCACCTTTTATTGTCTGTGTTGCCAGTTGGTCCTTGGTGGGTTTTCTAATCTGAAAATTTTTGGTTGGAGTTTGTCTGTTCTGGGTGCAGCCTTGAGTTTACCTGAAGAGTGGCAGCTTTCTCATTGCTGTTCACTTTTCCAATAATATATCTCCCATCCCACTCCCAGGAAACTCTTGCTTTTGGTCACTTTCCTGTGCCTTATTATAGTTTTAGTTATCTGTAGGATTCCGAGTCTGCTAGAGGAATTCTCTCAATACTCTGACGAGGACCTGAATTCACTCCTTCTTAGCCCATGATGCATCACTTTATATGGTTCACGCGATGGAGTGGGTTAGTGGTCTTACACATTGAGAAAATAGAAGAGGCAGTGGGTAGATAAAAGAGTCTGAGGATAATGAAAACACTGTTTTTACAGATTAAGTTAAATACATTTAATTTGTTCTATTGTTTGAGGAGACCTAAGACCTTATTTGAATTTTGAAGACTTGGCCTTGTTTGCCTTTCCTTGTTCCCTGTGCTGCTGTTTATCTGTCCTTGTAGTGTCTCAGGAGCCTGAGGCGCATTTGTTGTTGGAACTTGGAAGTTCAAGACTAGTCTGAGTAAAACAGGATGCCTCCATTGCAAAAACATCCAAAGACAACCACAAAACAAACCTTTTACTTGTTAACACCTTTGTGTATGTGTATGTGAGGTGCACTCACTTGTGTTAGCGCATGTGCAGGCTGGAAGTTCATGTTAGGATATCTTCCTCAGGCTCTTTTCTACCTTACTTTTGAGAGAGAAACTCTCATTGATTTTAGAGCTCACCATTTTGGCCAAGTCAGTCAGCAAGCAGGGTCTCAGAATCGGCCACAGTCCACCTGTCTCCACCCGTCAACACTGAAGTTACACATGGTGGCCACCATGCCCAACTTCGTACGTGAGTGCTGGGGATGCAAATTCTGGGCCTCATGCTCTCAAGGCCAGCACTTTATCCACTGAGTCATACTCCTAGCGCCTATTTTGCTAACATTTTTTTCCTTAACATGAGGTTGGTTTTATTTATAAAGTTTAGGTACATAGCATGTTGTGTCTAGTCATATGTTGTACATAAAGTCAGATGATTAGTTAAATTATATATCTGTAATCACACATTTCTTTGTTTCTTTCTTCTCCACCCATACACCTCAGGAAATTTATACTGTAGAAGTTATTAACTAATTATAGTTATTAAGATTATATCCTTAATTCTTATTCAACTTACATGACAGTCTTTTATCCTATTTGTAGCTCAAAATTTCTCTTTTTCTAGCATTTTAATTGAACCTTAATTTCCTTCAAAATCATCATCATTTTTATTTTGTCATAGAATTTTAAGTGAGTGTGATCATGTGTATGTTATCCTTCATATACTTCCATTGCACAATTAATTCTTGGCTCTAGAGTTGAAACTAAGTACTTTAATTTAAAAGGTCAATTGCTTGTTTAATCCAAGGCAGACTAAATCTATTTAATAAAATCTGTTCATTGTAGGTCCAGGTCAAGACCTCGTCCACGTTCCCATAGTCGAAGCAGTGAGAGATCCAGCCATAGAAGAACTCGTAGTAGGTCTAGGGACCGAGAACGACGCAAAGCACGGGACAAAGAGAAGCGGGACAAGGAAAAGGACAAAGGCAAGGACAAGGAAGTACACAGCGTCAAACGGTGAGTTGACAAGAGCTGATGGAGTGAAGATTAGTAATGCCACAGCAGTGTGCAGACTAAACTTTCTCTCTGAGCTGCTTCCTGTTTCTGACCTTGTGGGTAAATTCCTTTAAGAGCAAAAGAAGGTAAAGGCTTGTCAGTATATTGCATGGTTCTTGAAGTTTTTATTCTCTAAAAATTTATTAAGTTAATTTTAATAACAACATGTAACTCTTCTTACATTCTTTTCTGTTCTTTTTGTCTCTACCTAACTTTTTTAAAAAGATTTTTTAAAATTTAAATTATATGTGTTGATATGGGGAATGAGCATATCTTAGTAGGGTTTCTATTGCTGTGAAGAGACACCATGACCACAGCAACTCTTATCAAAGAGAAAATTTAATTGAGGTGGTGGCTTGTAGTTTCAGGGGCTCAGTCCATTATCATCATGGCTGGGAGCATGGAGACATGGTACTGGAGGAGTAACTGAGAGTCCTACATCCTGCAGGCAACAGGAAGTCATCTGAAACACTGTGTGGTATCCTGAGCATAGGAGGCCTCAAGGCCCACCCCATAGTGACGTGCTTTCTCAACAAGGCCATTCCTACAAAGCCCCACCTCCTGATAGTGTTGCTCCCTATGAGATTATAGGTGCCAGTTACATTCAAACTACAACAGTGCACATGTGTTCTGGTTCCTGAGGAGGCCAGGAAGGGAGCATGTAATACTCTGTAGCTGGGATTACTGGCCTCTGGGAGCTGGGAACTGAACTCAGGTCATCTCCTAGACTTTCAGGTTCTCTTCCTGCGCTGTGCTCTGCATCTTCTGTTCTCAGCTTTTATGTCACATTCACAGTGCTGATAGGAAGCCTTGTCTGGACTGCTGGCTTTTATTTACTTTTTGAAATGTGAACCTTGTGGCAAAAGTTTAAAAGATGTAGTTTTTTTCTTGACCATTCCACAACTATCGTAGGAAAATTCAAATTCTAGTTTTAGAACATTATAAGAAAAGAGATAGGGGTTAGATATTATATAATTTCTCTTCTCATTGCTATGTCAAAACAGCTGAGAAAAGCAACTTTAGAAATCAAGGTTCTTTTGGGTCACAGTTAAAGGCTCAGGCCATCGTTGTGGAGGAGGCTATGGTGTCAGAAACTCGAGGCAGCTGGTCACAAAGCCCTTGTAGTAAGGATGCACATAGAGAGGTGAATGCCGATCCTCAGCTCAGTTTCTCCTGTTTCTTCTGTCTGGGACTGCAGACCACGGAATGGTGCCACCCACCTTAAGGGTAGGTCTTCTCAGCTCAGTTAACCCAGGCTATACGCTTCTTCATCAACAGGTTTAAAAGTTGTCTCCTAAGTGATTCTAGATTCTGCTAAGTTGGCAGTCCATGTTAACATCACATAGTAGGTATCCAGCTACATGCGTAGAAAGGCTGGGTTAAACAGATGAGACCCAGGGAAGGTATGGAGGTAATTCTTGGTAAAGGGAGAGAGTCCGTATAATGGCAGATTTGAAGGGTATGGATGCAGGTAAGTTCCAAAGACTGGAAAATATGAATTTAGATGATGAAAATATGCTAGAGAACTGACTTATTCCTTAGTTCTATTTAAATTCCTTTTTTTTTTACCTTTATGTTTAGTTACATAATCATAGAGAACATGACCATGTTTTTTTCTCTGAATAGTACATAATAACTTTCCATTTCATTAAGGTTTTCATTTTAAATAATTTCTCAGTACCAGAAATTCCTTTAAGCAGTGACATTTGCTATCTTATTTGATACCTTCATTAAATAGGTACCTTTATTTTGCTTTACTATTTTCTATTTTTGATGTTATTGCTATTTCAAAATATCTGAGAAAGTTAATTTGAAGAAAAAAAGGTGTTTTTTTTGGCTCATAGTTTCAGAGGTTTCAACCCATAGTTCCCTGGTCTGTTGCTCTTTAGGCCTATGGAAAGGCTCAAACATGATACAAGGGTATGGGAGAGGATCTCTTGGCATCCAGGAAGCAAAGGCTGAGAGAAACAGGGATAGAGGGAGGAAGGAAGGGGGCAGGAGCATGCCTCCAGTGACTTCCCCCATATGAATTGTTGATTGCATTGGGTGGGTTACTCAGTCTAAGGGTTTGTAACCCACCCTGCAATCAGTTATTCCAGGGTCTCGGAGGGGCGCTACCTGGAAGGGAATGAGCTAGGACAGAAGAATGAGGCCAAGCAGATTTGTCAAAGCCTCCGTTTATTAGGATCATGGTTGCTGCTTATATAGGCCCTGCATGAGGACTTGGTGGGCAGGGCACGGGATCTCGCCGCGTGGTCCAGGTCACGTAGGCCAAGAAGTCACAAGTTGCCACACCTAGTTTCCTGGATAGCTGGAATGTGAGGTGCATTCCGCTAACAGATAAGTTAATTGGGTGTGGGGCAGGTTCTCTCAATAGAACATAATTATGGGTGTGGGGTTCCCTGCAGACTCCCCAGGGTGATGATGGTTCCTGTAATGATTTTTAGGGGGGAGATGGCTCGTGACAATGAATCATACCTCCTGCTTGGCCCATTCAGTAGGAACTGCTCAGTGGATTAGCCCATTGTCAGTTAGTTCCTGATTCAAGCTGACTGTGTCTTCTGTAACTGCAGACTGTCTTCTCTTTCGTAGTCTGCCATGATTACTAATAATGAGAATTAGGTGTTGACATAAGTGACAAACTATCCTAAAAATTTCTAAAGAGAAGCAAAAGAATCTTCTGTGTTTTGGGCATGGGTTGTGTTTTGTTTTGTTTTGTCATTAGTAAAAGATTCTTTTCTTTTTCTCCATTTTTTTTGTTTCCCACATCATCATTTGATATGTTTATGTAGACTTATACTTAATTATATTTACAAGTAATTTCTACAGCATTATTAAATTTATTACTACTGGTTCATTTGCTGTCTTTTTCC
>NW_026067939.1:4534142-4594142 GCF_014885135.2 Alexandromys fortis
GCGGAGTGGGAGGTGGAGAGCCGAGGGGGGGGAAAGAACCCAGAACATTACAATTAGGATGGATGTATTAGTCCATTCTGGATATTCAATCCAATCACAAGTGTTTGAACTTGTGCCAAAAAACCTAGGGGCTTCTTCATATATGAAAAATAACCTACACGTTTCTTCAGGTTTAAGAACCTTTGCCTTATCAATGCAGTTAAAATGTCTGTGATATACTTACTGTGGAATTTAAAGCACAAAGCAAAATAAAGCGTATCAGTGGCAAAACAAGGTACACTCTTACCATTAGATTCATAAGTCTATTGGCTGGTAATAATAAAAACTAGAGAGAAGGGAATGTATAACTGGGAGGTAACTTTTTCATTAAAGAGTCTTTCATTTTTAAGATAAAAAGAGATAAGATGATTCTAAAAAATCTATTTTCAAATTGCAAATGTTAATAGTTTTGTAAGCCTGGAATATTTGGGTGATTATTATATGAATTTCCTGTGTGTTCTAAGTTGACTTACTCGCTGTAGTAGCCTGCTTTGCTGATGTGCAGACTTTGGGAACCTAATAGGAACTTGAGGGGTATTGGTTTATAGGGTCTAAAGGACAGTGCCTTTTCTTCTAATATGATATGAATGATTAATATGAGAAAGACACTGATCTTATCCAGGATTTTATTAAGATTTAAAAACATTAACTTTAAAAAATTTACATGGTATAACATTTGCTTTGTAAGAATAATTTATCTTTTAAACATTGGTACATGTTTTTCTTGTTTCTGTTCATTTTTCTCTTAAATTTTAAGAACTTAACTATATCTTATTTGTAGACAATTGTTCCTAGAAGATGAAATTTCTGTAACATGAAAACATTTTATTTAATATTATTGTATTGAAATAAGGTATAACATTATTTTGTTAGACTGTTTTTTTGAGAACTTCATACATGAACACATCTAAGTCTTTCCTGCCTCTTTCTCCCCGCAATGCTCTCCCACATTGCTGACTGCTTCCTTAACTGTCGTTATTAAATTGTGTGTCTGTACAACATATTGAGTCCCGCTAGTATTACTCATATGTACATGTGTCCAGGACTGAATATTTGGAATTGGACAACCTATGTGGTAGCTTATCCCTGGAAAAAATTGATTTTCCCTCTCTTAGCAGCCATTGACTGTAATTCTTCATCAAGGTTGAAATCTTGTGGAATTTCCCTTTCCATGTAGGCATGTCAACTTATGTTGTCATTATGCAAACCTTGTATGGGCAGCCATATTGTTGAGATCCTTTTGTTCAGCTTCCCTCTCATATGAGGAAGATATCAGAGAACATCTCAAAGCAGGGCTCCAGTCCTCTGGCTCTTACAGTCCTTCCTGACATTCTTCCACAGTATTCTGTGAGGCTTAGGTGGAATAATTGAGTTGCAGATGTATCATTCGGGGTTTGACACTCTGTCATCACTTACCCTCTGAATTTTGGCTACTTGTGGGTCTCTGTAGTGGTCTCCATATAGGTGTGAGGGCCACACTTAATTGTAGGTATATTTGGAATAAAATTAGAAATTAAATTAGTTAAGGAAAATGGCAGTAATAGATTCTCTTCTGAGGTCTGTGATCTTCTGGCCACTGTTAGTTTACTAGTTTTAGAGTACCATATATGTATTTCTTCCTATTGAACAAGACTTGAGTCCAATGAGACCCTTGTTGGTCACCCCCACAATCAAAATACCATTATTGTTTCACTAGAGGTATCTTGCCACTTATATCTCAAACTGTTACTGAGAGACAATACTCAGAAATTTGTAATATCACAGGGCCTCATATGCAGCTTGGTGTGATTATGCTGAACTTATGCATCCCAGCATCACTCATGGATTAGTATTTTAGGTTTCTGTACCAACATCCTCATCCATGTGCAATAATATATAGTTAACTGCTTTAGAACATCTTTCAGAGCATTTTAGGAAATTGTGTATGAATAAGTAAATAGCCACCATTCTACTGTTCTGAAATCATAGTGCCATCTTCAAGAATAGAATATAAATGGACTTAATTTAAATCCATCGTCAATCATTATTTAAATCACTATGCAGAAAAAGAAGAATTGCTTTTGTAGTGGTTGTTGAATACTGATGTATTTTCAATGTCTCATCTCCCCAGCCCAATAAAGTCCTATGTTAGATATTTGGAGATTTAGTACAGTATTGTTAGGACAAGAGATCTTTTAAAAGGTAGAAAACTTAGCTTTATTAAGTGAATTAATATTATTATAGCAGAGTTGTATTTGTTACCGAAGTAGTGGATTTCTTTTGAAGTATTTTCTTGACTTCTGTTTACCTTTCTCCCACGAAATAGCAAAGAAAGCCTTTTCAGAAGCCAGCCAGCCATATTTGTCTGCCTGGCCTCCAACCTCCATACCAGTGTGTTTCTGTTCATTGTGAAGGATCAGGTCTGAGGTATTGTGTTGCAGCTGCACAGAATAGAGCAAGCCATCAACTACAATACTGTCATGTTAATTTGAGTCTAGTTAGAATGCAGGCAGAACAGTTAGTTTTTCTAAGCAGGACCTGCTCTGTGGAGGGTTTTCACCATTGTTTCCTTACTAGTGCCTCAGTAGACAAGATATTGTTCTAGGTTATGCATTAGGACTTCTGGAATATTTTGCTCAGACATTTGGACTTATGTTTCTACATTCTAATGATATGTTATAGCTTCCTGAACTTTACACTTTCTGAGAAAGTTAAGTATTGCCCACTGATTATACGATTGATTCTTCTGTGAAATGGGGATTTGGTACTTTAAAAGCTGTAAGTATAGAAGCCTGTATAAGAGTACTATTACAATGTAATAATCATAACTTGGGGGTATGAGGGTTGCATCTACCTTGGCATCCTTCCAGTGTTTGCACCTTTGAGTTCCATGTGTAATTCCTGTTGAGAACGTATTTTCTCCCCTCTCCCTGATGTTTGGCAGAGGATGTTGGAAGTGATTTGGGAAAGCTGGACTCTGAGTTTTGACAGCAGTTGCATACTTACAAAGCCTGTCATGTTTTTCCTTACCTCTTACTTCTTTATGCAGCAGGAAGTCACTTATGCTAATTTACTTCAATTTGCATATAGGTTATAGAGTTCTGGGGTGCAGAGCATGCTTAGAACTCCTTTTAAGTGTCTGTTCGGATCAAAGCAGGGCTGTGTGATAGCTGTTGTCTGACACCAAGCTGTGTGGTGTTGTTTTCATTAAACATTTATCACACTTCCAGTGTGACAGCAGGCAACTTTGTGCCAAGATAACATGTTTTCATGCAAAATTTATTGAAAAAGATGAGACTTTGTAAAAAGATCTTGTTGCCTTTCACCAGTGGCGAAGGGTAAATGTTTGGTTAGAAAGTAGTATACCTTGAACACGTGTCATCGTGACAGAAGGAACTTCACACTGGCAGTTTTCTATCTTTAAAGAAATGTGTGTATTTTTCTCTTTCAAATGAAAGGTTTTTGAGATTTTCTTGTTTATTGGTTTTCACAGCTATGGCCTATTATTGGGTATATGTTTATGCTATAATGAAACAGCACCACCTTGTTCCCAAGTTTGGGTGTTAGGTTTAATTCAACTAAACAACTTGTCAGTTTTTCAAAAAGATGAGGTCAGGAAAGGGAACATATTTGGCACAAAAGCCAAAATAGATAAAAGCTTCATTAGTTCTCCCTCAGGCCAACACCTTTCTCTTGTTCATTATATCAGTATAGTTCAATTATTACATAGCTTCTCAAATGAAATTTGACATGAGTTATGCCTGATGAAGGTTTTAATGGCAGAAATTTGTGTGTGTGTGTGTTTATTAAGATGATTACCTGGCCATGAAAAGCCTTAAAACAGTGCTTCTCAACCGTCCTAATATTGTGGCCCTTTAATGCGGTTCCTCATGTTGGAGCCTGTGGGCATATATGCATGGGATATTTTCTTGATCCTTGCAGAGGGGCCCAGCCCACAGTAGGCAGTGTCATCACTGGACAGGGAGTCCTGGATTGGTCTTAGAAAGTAAACTGAGCAAGTCATGGGGAGCCAACCATAAGCAGTGGTTCCCCATGGTCTCTGCTTCAGTTCCTGCCTCTAGGTTCCTTCCTTAAGTTTCTAGCTTGTCTTTCCTCAATGATGGTATACCAGGAGTAAGCCGAATACACCTTTTCCTTTCTCACATTGGTTTTGCTCAGTGTTTTATCATAGCAGCAGAAGGCAAACTAGGACTATACTTTGTCCTCACTGCTGGGTCTTCATGAAAGTTGCCTCTGCAGCATGAAATACTTTTTACTCTGCCTTTTCTCATTCCAATTCATCTTTTAGATGTTAATTCATTCGTAAAATATTCCCTGCTTCTCAAGCGTAAACTAGGTAACCTTTTTGTTAGCTATGACTAGAGTTTTGCCAACTCTGAATTTTGTAATTCTTTAACTAGATCAAAATTGTATTTATTTAGATCATAGTAAGTATACATTTATATAATGGACAGTAGATTATTTTAGATGCTGTTTCTAGATAAATGAAGTAAGTATTTAAACACTTTTGAATGATATGATTGACTTGTTATATTAATTTCATTTATTTTCCATGCCTTATTATTCTGGATGGGACTCCCAATTCTGTTCTTTGTCTTTTTTTATTTTTATATCCTGTTTTATTTTTATTAGTGTCTATAATCAGTGTAAGCATAGGCCATGGGTTGTTGGGGTGTTCTTGCTGACCAACTTGAGTTACAGAAAGTTGTGAGCTGTCTGATATGGCTGATGAGACCTGAACTCAGCTCCTCTGCAATTGTAGCAAGTGCTTCTAGCTGCTGAGCCTTCTCTTCACATCAATCTCCCCCCCCCCCCCGTTCTGTTCACTGTGAATGGTGATCAGTGTCTTTTGCTTTGTTCCTAATTTTGGGGATAAACTTTCAGTCTTTCATCATGATGAAAGATATAGCCGTAATCTTTTTCTTGATATCCTGTGTTAACTACTTTTCTACAACTGTGACCCAATGCATAAAAGAGTAAGTTAAAGGAGGAAAGAGCCAGCTTTCAGCTCATCCTTTCAGAGGGTTCAGTCCGTGGTTAATTGGCCCACAAAGCAGAACAAAAAAAAAAAGTGTATGGAAGAGGAAGTTCTTCACTTTCTGGATACCGTCTTACACCTGTCAGAATAGCTAAAATAAAAAACACCAATGATAGCCTATGCTGGAGAGGATGTGGATTAAGGGGAACACTCATCCATTGCTGGTGGGAATGCAAAATGGCGGTTTCTCAGGAAACTGGGAGTCGACCTACCTCAGGACCCAGCAATACCACTCTTGGGAATATACCCAAGAGCTGCCCAATCATACTACAAAAGCATTTGTTCAACTATGTTCATAGCAGCACTATTTGTAATAGCTAGAACCTGGAAACAACCTAGGTGCCCCTCAATAGAAGAATGGATAAAGAAGGTGTGGCACATAAACACTGTAGAGTTCTACTCAGTGGTAAAAAACAATGACATCTTGAATTTTGCATGCAAATGGATGGAAATAGAAAACACTATTCTGAGTGAGGTAACCCAGACCCAAAAAGATGAATATGTACTCACTTATAAGTGGATTCTAGCCATAAAGGACATTGAGCCTATAATTCGTGACTCTAGAGAAGCTAAATAGGAAGGTGAACCCAAAGAATAACATATAGTTATCCTCCTGGATATTGGAAGTGGTAGACAGAAAGGAGGGAGAAAGAGAACTAGGCATTGAGTTTAGCCTTTCCAGTGACTACTTTCTCTACCTGGCCTATTCCAATAGTAGGATACCTGTACAAATAACATCACTAGGAGCATACCGTATCTTCATGCATGAATCTGTGGAAGGTATTTCCTTTGAACACTGAAGAAGTTTCTTCACTTTTGTACTTTGCTGAGCATGTGTATTTTGTAATGGATGCTGATAGTGTCAACTGTATTTCTTGCAAGAACAACCTTGTACCTTTTTTCTCTCAGCTGCTGATCTGATCCATTTATTCCTTTACTTTTGAATAGTGAATCATCCTTGCATTTCTGGGATAAATTTTGTTTGACTGGGATGCATTCTTCTGATGTGTTGCTAGATTCAGTTTCCTCATTTATTTCTGTATTCTTTATTTGGTTTGTTATCAAAGTATGCTTACCTTATAAAATAAGGTGAAAAGTATTCATTTTTGAAAGATTATCTAGACTTAATAATTTCTTTTTAAATGTTACATAGGTTTGGCAAATAGAACCATCTTAGTATGGTTCTTTCTGTAGATAGGGGTTTCTATCTATTCTTTTAATAATTATTCTTTTAGAAACATCTATTCAGATGATCTATTTCCGTTATGTTAGTGTGGCAGTTTTGTGTGATCAAAGAACTGGTTTATTTTATTTAAACTACAGAGAACTTCCCAGTCTTCTTCATATATGCTTTTACTGTGTTCTCATATCTTGATTTTTTTTTTAATTATTGCTAGAGGACTTGTGAATTCACTGACTTTTTTGTATTTTTTATTTATTTAATAGATTGCTATGCTTTATAGTTTTTCATTTATTTTAGATTTGCTTTTTTATTTTTGAACGTAGATTATTGACTTGACTTCATTATTTTCTAAAGCAGCATTTGATATTATCAGTGCCCTCCTAGGCATAGCATTAGCTGCTTCTCCCAAATTAGCACTAATTTTGCTATATCATAACATAATTCTCGTATATCATTCCATCTAAAATATTTCTATTTTTGCCATAATTTCCCTTTTATTATGTAAATTATTTAGATTGAGATAATAGGTTTCTAATGTCTGTTCCTTTTATGTCTTTATTATTGACTTCTGGTTTTATTCCATTATGATAAAAACTATTGTATGACTAGTTCTTACAAATGACCACAGGTTTCCTTTATGAATCAGGACATGATCAGTCCCATTGAGCATTCCACAATTTTATGCACTAATTAGGTTATGTGTTGTATAAATGGCAGATCAGGTCATGGTGGTATTTTCTATTGTTTATCTCCTGACTCATTTCTGTGCACTCCTCAACAGTTACTAATAGATGCTTTGAATTCTCTACTTGTCCTTTAAATCTCTTTTGTTCTTTTAGTTTTAGGTTTGGGATTTGGATTTTTGAGCATTCCATTGCAGGAACTTGCCTTATATACAGTTAAGTTTGTATCTTCTTGGTTATTTGAATTTTCATCTCCTTAGTAATTTTATTGATTCAGAATGTGTATTGCCTGTATTAATATAGCTACTCGCAATGTTTTTGATCAATTCACACATGGTATGTCATTGTCCATCTTTTATCATGCCTTTTATATATTGTTTGAAATTAGTTTCTTGTATATAGATGTGTATATTATTTTTAACCCAGTCTGATAATCCTTCTCATTTACTTAATGTAGGTAGTCATAGGCATTGCATGCTCACTCCTCTTTGACTGGGTTTCTGATTTTGTGTTTTTCTAATTGTGTGTGTGTGTGTGTGTGTGTGTGTGTGAGAGAGAGAGAGAGAGAGAGAGAGAGAGAGAGAGAGAGAGAGAGAGAGAGAGAAAACTGGCTTAAAAGTGCGTATAGATGTAACATTGTCATAAATAAGCCCTTGCTTGGCTTAGTTGGAGACTAATATGAATAGGAAACAGAAAATACTGAAAATGGCTAGAACAGAAAAGGGTCTCACAGTCTGAAGTGGGGTCGGAGAAGCAGATTGGGGCTTACCTCTGCAGGTCTTGTTAGCCAGGTTAAGGATTTTGTCCTCTATCTTAAGAGTAACAGGATACCTTTGAAGTGTTTTAATCTGGCGGGTGACATGATCAGATTAGTGTTTTGAAAAGATCACTCCAGCTGCTCTGTGGAATACAGATTACAGAGAGATACGAGTGGTGAAGAGAAGCCAGATAAGGAGCACAGTGATCAGAGAAGGATGGGAGAGTAGCGTGGTCGAAGGATTTGGCAGTGGACACATCAGTATATGTACTAGAGAATCAGTGCCAGCCAGTCAACATTGTTTGGGATAATTGTTAGATTTCTGCTCTGTGTCACCATAATAATGGTGTTCCTTTTTCCTGGGCTAGATTTATTTTGAAAGAAATGATGATGTAAGGGAAAGATCTAACTTTCATCTTTGACATGCTGAATTTCTAGGACCTTTAGAACATTCAAGAGGGGGAATAAAGTAAGCAGAGAAATATGTAAGTGTAAGACTCAGGAGAGTTCTGCTCTGCTCTGGAGTCAGATTTTCAAGTCCTTTCTGTTCTTTAATTTTTTAGGTATTTTACTTCAAAATAAAAACTTATAGAGAGTTGCAAAACTGGAGGCTACAGTGCCCAATCCAATATCTCCCATATGGCATAATTAAATCACAGTCACTATGGGATCTGATCCCTGGGCCACAACAAAGATAAGTGCATTGTGCTGTGGATTACTTTGGATGCTGTTAAAACAAGTCTGGCACTATTGTTCTTCCTGGAGATTGCAAAGATGAATAAGACACGGTCTTTGATCTTAAGAAACATCCATCTAGTTAGAGTCAGGCACACTAATAATGAAACAGTGTGGCATGCATACTGTGACAGAGATGTCTGTTATGCTAGGGATGCGTTTAAAAGCACAGACCGCTAACCTTAAGTTAGATAGCCAGGGAGGTTTTCTTAAAATGGTGACAACCCAGCTATGTGGAACAACATAGAAGAATGAGGTAGAAACAGGAACGAGAAAAGGGAAACACAGAAGCAGAATTAAGGCAAGAGAGGTCAAGGAATGTTGTGAAGATACATTTATAATATAATTTCACCTAATAGCCCAGAAGTTCCTCTGGAAATAAAAGGGAAATATCAAACATTGCTTGGTTCTCCCCTCTCCCAATTCTGCTTTCTTTTTCTCCTGTTTTCCTCTCTCCGTAAGTGACATACTGACATAATATTACATAATATTATATAAAATCATATGTGCAGTAATGCCTCATCTGCCAGATCAGTTCCCAGGATTGTGTACTCTTATTTATTCATCTCTTAGCCATTCTTCTCGGTTCTTTTCATAAAACTATAAGCAATTACTATGACATGTTTTAAAGTGTATTTTTTAAAAAATCTTTAGTTCATACTGGTTAAAAAATAAAATAGAAGGAAGATATATGAAATGCTATAGGAGTTTTGATTGAGAGATTTTATACTAAAGATACAGCACTAAGGAGCAGGTTTTGATGGCTCAGGGACCACCTAGCAATGTTGGAGTGGGGAGTGTTGAGAGTAGCAATGAAGCCTTCCACCTAGTGGCTACTGAGAAAGAAGGAATGCTATCACTTGGATTTTGATGTGACCTAGCTTTAGAATCTTCCCGGTTATTGATTACAGGATGATAATGTAGAGACACACTGAGGGTGCAGGTTGGAGAATGTTATGTGGGAGACAAAGTATAAACGAAAACAGCTGATCTGTGTAATGAGTGCCAGGAGTTAAAAACAGAAGCTTAATCTCACGTCTTGCTTATTACTAGCTCTTGCCCAGTGTCTTAGAGGCCTGCCCCCAGGTCCATTCTTTCATTTACTAGTTGGGTGATCTCTGGCAAGTTAATCTCTCTGTCTTCTCTTCCTTCTGGAAAGTGGCCCCAGTAAACATAGCTACTTCACAGAATTATATAAGTAATAGAGGAGATAATGTATACGGAAGGGTTTGTATTGGGAAGCCATTGTAGTGATTTGAAGGAAGAGAAGATAGGGGACTAGCACAGAATGATGGATGTCAAGTTACTTTGGTACTTGACTAATAGTTGACTTGTAAAAGAGCACTTGAGTTCCTTGAATTCAATCCGTCTGCCATACGGAGCTGGACATTGGACTCAGTGATAACCTGTACATACCAGTTCTGCGCTGATGCAGACCTAGACCTCTGTGATTCTAATGTTTATGTTTTATAAGGTAGATTTCAGTATAAAAACTACAATTCTCTCTGGTTGTCTTAATTTCTTGATTTATAGTCATTATAAGCCAATACCATTTCTCTTTATCTACATAACTTTATTATACATTTAAAGTTATTTTTAATATGACTACTTTCTTGTATAATTGTGTTGTCATTTGGACCATAAGAGATACTTATTATTTATATCTTTTTAAAAATGGTTTTCTTGTACTTTTGAAAGTCTATTGTTTGCTTTGCTCCTTTTAATCTGCCTATGAGGAATCCAAGCTGAATGTTAGGGAGCTGTGAAAATCCAGTTAGTGTGAGCTGTAATCTTTTTACTGGCTTTAAGTAGCTGGAGTACCATGCAGACACCCTGCGGATAACTAAGTCAGAATATACAGTAATCACCTAAACATGGATTCTGCCTTTGCTGTGGGAAAACTAGAAATCATTGACAAACATTTACCTTTTAGAAAATATTGGTCGTGATATCAAATAAATGAGGGTTAAATATTAAAGGCTGTGTTTGCAGGTAGACCATAAAGTGTTTTTGAAAAGCATCGATTTCTGAATGTTTGATGCTATGCACTGTGTATGGTGCTCTGTGACTGTCACACAGAGGGAAGCTCAGCGCTCGAGCAAGAATATTTTCAATCCTCTAATCTTTCAGTTGTCTTCTACTGTGATACTACAAATTGAAAACAAAAACTATTAAGATAATCAAGCTTTTCTACAAGAAGAAGGAATGTGGCTCTCCTTTTTCTTTTTTTTCCCTTGTGAAAGAAACTGATTTCCCAGTGCAGTTTATTGGAATCTTAACAAAATATTCTCTAATAACTTTGTCAAGTGATACTTTTCTAGGTTTACAAGCTGATGGGTTTTGTTTGTTTTTCAGTTAACAGATTTCCCAGTCATTAGAGAAATGAGGAATACAATGAGCAGCATGCCGATGCCTTGTCCTAATTTTATTAACTTTCCACTTTCTAATACTGCCGTTGGTGATGTTCTAGAAAAACTTAGAAGATAGACTACTTGTTGAAGCCTGTCCCCCAGTGTCGCTGTTATGATTCATCCCACACCAGGAGTTTCTAAGTCCTACGTCATTTAGTGAACCCCAGTGTTCAGCACTGGTTCTGATGTAGATTTGGTTTTGGAAGTCACAGAGTCTTCTCTAGGACAAAGGGTTCATGCAGAATGTGACTCAGGTTTATCACTTTACCTTAGGCAACTTTTCAGTTTTAACATGTGGATGCCAATGGTTAGTTAAAAAACAAAACCAAACCCTGGATCCTGAGGACTGTGGTTGCGAGCCCACATTCTATATATTAATGTTTTTAAAAGCCCCTATATTTAAAAATTAATCATATATGTCAAAAGTGGTAGAATGAACTAATTTTTTCAAATTTTCACTCCATCAGTTTTCAGCCTTTGAGTGTTTGAGTGTATTATTCATAGGAATTTTTAAAATGCTATCATATTACCTAGCATCTTCCTGAACATTTCAAAAGCCATTGTCCCCTGAGGAAAATTATAAGTTTGGGTGTGCCTTTAGTAATATAATATCGTACAATCGATGGATTGGTATTCTTATTTATAATCGGAGCACCATAGTTGGTGAAAAAATGGTTTTATAAAACACCCAGGCATTTGGGAAGCAGAGGCGGGCAGATCTCTGAGTTCAAGGCCAGTCTGCTGGTGTACTTAGTGAATTCCAGGACAGTCAGGACTGCATAAAGAAATCTTGTGTTGAAAAACAAACAAACAAAAACTCACACACACACACACACACAAAAAAAAAAAGACATTTGCTAATAGCATTGCCATTGCCCAGCGCCTGTCCTTTACAACCTCAGTTACCTCTGTTGTCGGCCTCCACTTTAAGATTCCTGAGCTTGAGATGGTGACCGTAGTTTATAATAATGTCTTCTCCACTTGGAATTTCTGCGAGTTAATTTTAAGTATTTTTAATCACAATAATGATAGATATATGATGTGATGAATAATACATCAATTTCTTCAGTTTAGTTTCCTTGCAATATATATATATATATTAAAGTATTTTGTTGTACGTGTCAGCACATATAATTTTTGTCCATTAAATAAAAGCAAGCAAGGTTAATTATCCTCACCAATTATATACACTCCCAATCTGATCTCATGTTTGGCTAGTGTTTATTCTCTTCATTTCCACTGACTTCTGCATCCCAAATCAGCTACTTTAGTATTCCCTGTTAAAATCTCATCTTTCTGAGGCTGAATCTTACCTCTTTTCATTCCTCAGCTCCTTTTTATCTTTGCTTTTCTCTTACCCGAATTAATTTCATTTTTTCTTACTGATAATGGAAGACTGTATCATTTTGTTCCGTACCTAATTGCTTCCCTAGATTGTACTCTGTTCCTCCTTCTACTAAATAATAAAATCCAAGAAATATAACCCTTAACCCTAGCCTGCCTTTGTTATCTTCCAGTATTATTCAATTTCTTTGCTCCCCATTTCAATAGAATTTTGGCTGATTTTTTAAATTTACCTTCTTGATCTTCTATCCATGTTTTAACACATATGAAATTCTGTTCTTACCACACCAGTAAAACTGCTATCAGTCAAGTGATCTGGTCTTGTCAGTTGCCTCCTGTTTTATCAAATCTAGCAGATACTAGTTTCTTACTGCTATTTTCCCCTTTGCCTTTGACCTCCCTGTGTTCTCTCCTCACTGTTTGCTGACATTCTTTCTCTGCTCATGTCCACTACTCTCCTAATGACCCTGCTCTTTCTGGCGCTTGATCATAGGTGTGGATATCTGGTAATGGAGTCCACCATCTTCCCAACTAAACTTTCTCTGGGCTAAGATCTAGTATAGTTACAGGCCACCATATACACCCGACCATTCTAAGTGGTAACTGCTAAGAAATAAGTGAGCCCACCTGCTGTATAGACTGCTAGTACTTTAAGTATCTAAGTTATTTCTTGCAAATCAGAACAACTCTGAGATTCTATCTTACACCTGTAAGAATGACAACTTATGCTAGAGAGGATGTGGTATAAAGGGAACACTCCTCTGTAGCTGGTGGGAGTGCAAACAGTCCCTTTGGATATCAGTATGACGATTTCTTAAAAAATTAGGAAACAACCAACCTCAAGACCCAGCAATGCCACTTTTAGGTATATGCCCAAAGGATGCTCAATCATACCACAAGGACATATGCTCAGCTATGTTCATAGCAGCATTGTTTAACATAGCTAGAACCTGGAAACAATCTAAATGCCCCTTGACTGAAGAATGGGTAAAGAAAATGTGGTACATTTACACAATGGAGAACTACACAGTAGGAAAAAATAAATAACCTCTTGAAATTTGCAGGCAAATGAATGGATCTAGAAAATAACATATTGAATAAAGTAACCCAGATCCAGAAAGACAGTTATCATGTGTACTCATTCATAAGTAGCTTTTAGACATAAAGCAAAGAAAAATCCCAGAGAACCTAGACAACAAAGAGGATCCTAAGAGAGACGTACGTAGATCTAATCTAATGGGAAGTAGAAAAAGATAAGATCTCCTGAGTAAATTGGGAGCATGGGGTCCATGGGAGAGGATAGAAGGGGAGGGGTGAGGAAGGAAGGGGAGGAGAGAAATATATAGCACAAAAAACAATTTAAAATAATAAAGTACAGTAAGTTAAAAAAATAAAATAAAGTTATTTCTATCTATAACTGTGAATACATGTGGTTCATTACATGGAAGATAACTTCCTGGGAATATAAAAACTAACTTAAAAAGGTGTGTGTGTGTGTGTGTGTGTGTGTGTGTGTGTGTGTGTGTATGCACGTGCACACATGCACACATGCTTCTGGGTAGATCAGAGGACAACCTGCAGCAAGGACTTTATTCCCTCGTTCCACAGTGTTTCCTTGGTTGGCCAGACTTCCAGATAGTTTCTTTTATCCACCGAGCCAGCTAGCCAGCCATCAACTAACTTAAACCTTGGAAAACAACATAAAGAGAACGAGATCCTCTCTGACTTAGCAATGCTTTTAAGTATGAGTAGAAGAAAGAGAGGAACTTTTAATTTTTTTTAACTAGAAATTATTTATGATCAATTTCTTTCTTTGGGGGTGAGAAGAAAGTAAAAATTTTTCTAACTTGATCTATTTGAATTTCTTTCCAACTATGTTTTAATATTCTTAATTCTCTTGAGATTATAATTACATCATTTTTACCTTCCCTTTCCTCTCTCCATTCTCTCCCATATACCCCCGATCTTTTTTCTTTTCTTTTTTTTAATTAAAAATTTCCACCTCCTCCTCTCATCCCATTTCCCTCCCCCTCCCTCCTCCTTCCCTCCCTCTCCAGTCCAGAGAGCAGTCAGGGTTCCCTGCCTGTGGGAAGTCCAAGGTCCCCCCCCCCATCCAGGTCTAGGAAGGAATTATTAAGGTGAGCTTGTGAGTTGTCAAGATATTTGCATAAATTAACCAAAAGAGTTGTAAGAGAAAAATATCGTAATAGAAAAAAGAAATGGGGATAGGATGCTGAACTGTGATTAAAAAAAAAAACCCACGAGAGTTCTTAAAAACTTTTTTAAACTCTGTAAAATTAGACACTAAAAATAACAGCGGGAGCTGGCATTGTAGCTCGGTAAAGGTGCTTGCTGTCCAGCACCGCAGGCCTGACAACCTGAGTTTGTCTTTTGCACCACAAAGTTGCTGTTGGACCTCCACACTCATGCTTTGACCTTTTTGCCCATACCAAGCCACCCACTACACACAAATTGCTCTAAGGAGAGTAATATCTATATTTAAAATAAGGATCGTATTAAGATCCAGTCAGGAAATTATGAACTTCCTTATAGACAATCCTTGACTTGTTTTAGTTCAATTACATCTTATAAATTTATGATGTACAAGGGAGTTACATTCAGTAAAAACCATACTTTGACTTTTGCATTGTGAACATTTTGAGGTTAGCAGTATAAATTATTGCACTCTTTTGTACTTAATGACAATGAGACGCGACTGTCCGAGACCTCTATAAGACATTTAACACCAGTGGGCTCTGGAGAAGATTTGCTCAGTGTAAGCTCATGGAAGTATTCTGATTTAGTCTTTGGTGCTTGATAGGTGAGGTATATCAAATGCATTTCATCTTATATATTCATCTTAATGATGGGTTTATTTAGATGTAACCCTATTGTACAATGAAAATATGTGGTTATTTGACTGGAGAGAATTTCATATGGAGAATTGGGATGATAGATACAAGCAGATGATACAGAAGAAAGCACAGGCAACAGAGTAACTTAAGGTAACAGATGCCAAACTTAGGGAAACAGAGAAGGGGTTTAAATTATTGAGACTGTTGCACTAGGCACACATCTTTAATCCCAGCACTTGGGAGGCAGGCAGGCAGATCTCTTTGAATTTGAAGACAACCTGGTCTATAAAGCAAGTTCCAGGAAAGCCAAGACTACACAGAAAAACCTTGTCTTAAGAAACCTAAAAGTAAAGAAAAGAAAAAGAGTATTGCAAGGAAGGATGCACACTTGAGACTTTTAATGCAGACCTCTGAAGAGATGGTGTTACTTGGTATTGTCAAAGGAAGGCAGTTTACAGGTTTGTGGGAAGACTCCATAAATACAGGACCCAGACCTCCCAGGAAGGGGAACTGGCTAATTATGCTTCTGAGGGGATATAGTTATTTTAATTTTGGAGAGCAGGGGAGACAGTCTCGGAAACTGGAAATACTGGTGAGTTGCCTTTTAAAAATAATTGTATGAACAACTCTGACAGAAGCAACAAGTGGATATCTGTTATCTTCTAACAATTTATCACAAGAACCTAGTAGGGGAACTATCAGAAGAGGAAGGGCATTTGCAAAATCTCTGCCTCAGTATGCTGTGGCTGAAGTCATACCTTAATATTTAGTACAAACATTAATTCGTACAGACATTAAATGCCAGTTTGATCCCTTTTTACTGGGCCTCAGTTCTCTTTGCTGATGATTTGTAGTGGGTTTTAAGAGCTGTTAAGTTACGTGGCCGAGTAGATCTTTTTCACTCGGCCTGTTGTTATTTTATGGACTATCACTTAAGCTTTGCCCATTGTAATACCATGGTTAGCAACTCCTTTCTCAAGGAGAAGGAAGCAATGACTCAGCACTGAAGAGCACTGGTTGCACTTCCAGAGGCCTGGGGTTTGCTTCCCAGCACTTACCTGGTGGCTCACTACTGTCTGTCACCTCCACAGGCACCAGGAATACAAGTAACGCCTTTATTATTACAAATTCCCTGAATGCCAAGTTTATCTTTCTCTACAAGTTTCCATCGCAAAACTTCTATTATTCCTTCCCTGTTGCTGCACGCACCGAGCTCCCATGTCTGCGCTCTGTGCGCTGGCACCCAGTTTGCGAGCTTCAGGAAAGGGGCTGGAGGTTAAAATACAAAGACACACACAGACAGAGAGACAGCGACACGGTCATCTTTGAATTCCCCAAGAATGCCCCCTTTATTGTGTTCAGGGGCAGATTATATAGAGATAGCCACTCCCCAGCCAAACCCACCAGAAACCACTCTCCTGCCATCAGGAACTCCTGAAGGTCTCCTGCCTCAGAGCAGCTGTAGGCACTCAGATCAGGGGATTACAAGAAATTCAGGATCTGGGGTCTCACTGCTCCCAACACCTCTCATCGGTCCTTCTCTTTCTGTACCCCTCTGAGTGTGACTGAATTCTTATGGTGTTCGTGTTATTTGCGTGCATACTTGTTCACACTAAAGCCAAAATGAAGATGATAGTGAAATGTATATACGAGTGATTAGGTGCGTTTGGGATTTTGTGTAAGGAATCCTGGAGTTGGAGAAATATGACTCTTGGGCAGTGCTGTCCACGTTTGTTTCTTCATTGTCCACGTCAGTAGAAATTATTAATTAAAATATCTATAATTATCATTTTAACTGGAGATACTAACAGAATCCAACTGGAAAGTGTATTGTTGGGTTCAGTTTAGCTTTGGAGAGCTAAAACCACTGAAGTTACTAAGACTTCTATTTTCCCGACCGAATCAGTTTCCACCAGTTCTGGAGGAGTTATTAGCACTGTAGACAATAAATGCTGTGTCTTGTGAGACTTTGGTTCTAGTCCAGACTTACTGAATATAGACTTAATTATTGAACAAAAGTCACAATATCCTTTTTCCTTCTTCCTATCTTCCAGAGAAGTCAATAGATTCCTAGTTTTATTTTCTTCTTGGCATGCATCAATTATGTATAGTAATAGGTTTTATAAAGACATTTTGATATAAGTAAATCATATATTTGACCATATTCGTCTCTATGGCAATTCCCATCCTCTCTCCCCCTTGCTTCTTTAGTCTCATTTCTACTTTCATGTTATATATTTGATGTATAAACTTCTATGTCGTGTGTGTGTGTGTGTGTCTGATACAAGTATATGATCTAAGGTTCACAATGCAAGAAATGCAGTATTTTACTTTTTGATTCTGAATTTTGCTTAATATTTTGTTCTCTACTTGCATCTATTTTCTTGCACACTACATAGTTTCATTCTTATTTATAGCTACAGCATCTGTACTTACTGCATTAAAAAAACCATTCATCTGTTGACCTAGGGTCCCTATTGCTATAATAAACTACCATAACCCAAAACAACTTGTGGCCTGGGGGGAGATTTTTATTTCATCTTGCACATCCAGGTACTGGTCCAAAGCTGAGGGAAGCCAAGGCAGGAGCTGAATCAGGACAGGAACCTGGAGGCAGGAACTGATGCAGAAGCCATGGTGGGATGCAGCTTACTGGCTTACTTCTCAAGGTTTGCTCCGCCTGCTTTTTTCTAGCATCCAGGACCACTAGTGTAGGGGTGACGCCGCCCACAGTGATGAGAGCCCTCTCCCATCAACTGACAATCAAGAAAACGTGCCACAGGCTTGCCACAAGTGCTAGAATTTTCTCCGTCTTCCAATGACTCTATATGTGTCATGGTGACATATAACCTACCAGGCTAGTAATTTTTATTTATTTAATTACTCCCAACCCATTTGCTTTACCAAAAATTTTGTGACTCTTTTTCTCTTAGCATGTGTGTGCAGCGTAAATTCTAATTGGTCTTGATAATAAAAATCCCGAGTCAGAAATAGGGGTAATTGCTGAAAGATCAGAGAAGCAGAGCAACCAGCTACTAGGTCTTAGCTCTACCAAATCCTCAGATCAAATGGGAATGCTGTCTCTAGGAATCGTCAGACTAAACCTTCAGTTTCTGTCTTCTCCTGCCTTATATTCCTCTCTCCGTCCAGCCATACCACTTTCTATCTCCACCTCCCTCATGCTGGGATTAAAGGGACAAACCACCACCACTTGATTCTGTTTCTCTTTTAGACTGAGTCAGTCTTGTGTAGCCCACTGTGGCCTTGAACTCACAGAGATCCTTCTTTCTCTGTCTCCTGAGTGTTGGGATTAAAGGTGTGTGCCACCTCTATGGCTAACTAGTGTGGCTAGCTCTACGCTCTTATCTTCAGGCAATCTTTATTTGTTACAGCACAAACGAAATATTACCGTATGTGGGCATAGGTATGCACATACTCACAGAGTAAATTTCTCTATTCTCTTTACTCTTAACTATTTCCTTGCACTTTCATAAATGACATTTTAAAACATATCAATAATATAATAATCAGTATCAATAAATGTGAAATTTGTACAATATTATTATCTACTCAACGTTGTACTACCCAGCAATCTATATTCAGTTAAGTTATGTTCATAATTATATGTCCACCATACCTTCCCTTCATCTGAGTTCTAGCCCAGGGTCATGGTAACGGACCTGCTGTCATGTCTCGTTACTTTCCTCTAATGTAAAAGTTTCTCAGGTTTTCTGTTCAGTCGATTGGTGTTTTGTTTTGTTTTTGACCTTTTGTTCCCTTAAAGATGCATGGGCCAGGGCTGGAGAGATGGCTCAGAGGTTAAGAGCATTGCCTGCTCTTCCAAAGGTCCTGAGTTCAATTCCCAGCAACCACATGGTGGCTCACAGTTGTCTGTAGTGAGGTCTGGTGCCCTCTTCTGGCCTGCAGGCATACACACAGACAGAATGTTGTATACATAATAAATAAATACATATTTTAAAAAAAGATGCATGGGCCAGTTGCCTTATATAGTTCATCAAGTTGGATCTGTATAGTACTTCTTCATGTTGATCCAGATAGTAAAGATTTAGTAAGGAACATCCAGGAGTGATGTGTCATCTGAGCATATCAAGGATCTTGACGTTGGTTTGTCCTGTTTTACATCACTTCATTTCTTCCAGTTGAAGTTTGACCTAGCAACATATGGAGAGCCTCTGATAGTCAGAGTTAGGATACACATTGTTCTGAGTAAATAGCATGCATTTTCTCCATAGGTAGTTGCCCTCTCTCATTTGGGGACCAGCTTAAAACTAACGAGGCTTATTTGTTTAACATTGGTGAAGAGACTGAATGAAATAAATGAAAAATAGCATAGATTTCTGTCCATTTACTTGCATTGATTTTAGATTTGTTTTCTCTTTACCATACTTGAAATTGTTCCTAATATTTTACAGACTACTTGTTCACTGACACTATTTTAAAATGAATTCAAGAAATGTTATGCAATATTCTGTAAAATATTTTATTTTTCTTTATGTGTGTGTGTTGTGTGTGTGTGTGTGTGTATTATGCTATGTTGTGTGTGAACCCATGAAGGATCCCTTGGAATTACAGGTGCTTTTGAGCTGACATGTGTGGATCCTGCGAATCAAGCCCAGGTCCTCCAGAAGAGGCATTTTTAGCCACTGAGCCATCTCTCTTTCCCTCTGTAATCTTAGTTTTAAAGTCTTAAAAACATTCTAATACTTTATTCCTTTTCCTCAGGTGATAATGAGCCTTATTCATGTGTATTCTTACTGCTCCTATTAGCTGTTTTACATCAAATCTGGGAAATGCCATTATGTATATATTCTAGTTGCATGAATTTTAAATTATGAAACACATACAAAAATATTCTATAAACATACTACCAAGTGAATTTTACCTCAATGGGAGGACTGTCCACATCCCTGTTTTCAAGTAGTTTTTGAAATAGTAGAGTATATTCTTGTAAAATATTTGATATAAAAGATTCCAGCTTCCTTTAGAAATTTATTCTAGCATTTAACACACTCTAAAATCCTTTCTTGTAGTTGAATTAAATATGCATTTCTGTTTTTTTTATGGTAGAAATAAAAAAAATAGTTACCAATTTGCTCAAAGATGGCTGCTAGATTATTAAAGGCCTACGTCCTACAAAACAACGTTAACTGGAAGAGAGCTTTTTCTAACTTGCAAGCTGCATGTGTGATCTACTTGTGACTACCTCGATTTTGTTTAGTTTGAAATCTAGATGGAACAAAGGCTAAAGGCTTTTTATTTATGACCTATAACTTTTATGCCTTAAATCAAAGCAAAACCCAATCGTGTGTGTGTATGTGTGTATGTCACTTAACATTCCATGTTTCTTATTTGGTGTTTTGACTTTTAACCCTAATTTTAACTTTTCATGAACAGAAAGTACAGTAAGTGAAATAGCCATCTCTCTATATGTCCTGTTGTGCTTTGTCCTTATGCAGCTGTTATCATGTTTTGTTTTACTCTTAAAACATTTAATATGTTCTACCTAAATTTTAATGTGTGTGTACTTTCAGAATGGTTATGCATAAGTGTTAGAGATTATTAATAAATTAGAGAAACAAGGTCATAAATGTTCAAAATTTAACATTCAGTGTAAATAAACTAAGGTTATTAAGTCGTATCATTTTTAATAGAAAGTATTTTTATTTTTTGACATTTTTAATTATTTTCATTTCATCAAAATAAGCATTATGTAGTATATTATACATAAAGCCTGTTATTTATAAAATTGTTGACTGTAAACCCAAAAGTGTGTGTATGTGCGTGTGTGTGTGTGTGTGTGTGTGTGTGTGTGTGTGCATGGTGCTTCTAGGGACTCTACATCAAGGGATGGTGCTCCAGATGTGGGGAGAAGTGAATCCTCTCTTTTTTTCACAATGTTTATCCAGTGTCTTGAGTCAGGTTTCAGCTTATATCAGAGACATAAGACACACAATTTAGAATATCTTACACTTCTCAGAGAGATAGCTGTCATAAACTTCATGAGACAGCCTGGCCAAATTTCCCACTGTGTATCCAAGTCATCACACTTTCCCTAAGAATCTGGGCTCTGTAACTCATAAATTTGTACTCGAGTCAGTTGTGTGACAAGGTTCTGCTAACAATGAAAATAGTTTTTCAGTGTGTTTTTTAAAGAGGCATTCTCTGAAATTTTGAGTTTTGTCCTGAATTTCAGCAAAATAATATACACTCTTAGCCACTTCCTTTTAAGGATAGAATGATGGGTAAAAAAATATATATATGTGTGTGTTTTTATTTCATCAAAGTGTCTATGACCTTGAACGGGACATACTCCCGGACTGTTGCCAGTGAGGGTCCTTCATGATTTTTAGAGTAGCTAAAAACTTTCCTCATCAGCAAGCCAGCTTTTGATGTCGGTTTGGAGTCTTTACAGTTACACATGAATATGCTCTAGTGATTGCAGTTACTATGATGGGAATGGGTCAGAAAGTATAACCAAGATCTGACAATCTAATTGTTAAGAGTAAATTAAGAAAAACATTAGAAACAAACGGTGTTAATAGGATTTAACTTGATTATAAGAACTTAATAGAAATGTTGCAGTGTCATAATGAAAATTAGCTTACTATTTTGTATTTAAGGTATTTGAATTGACTCCTAAGGCATTTATGTTCCTGAAAACCATGAATTTTCATATTCTCTTCATGATAAGTGCTATGTATTTGGAAAAATCAATATGAAAATTTAGCTTTAAAGAATTCATGAGGAGAAACATAATAAAATCTTGGTATATTATATACAAAAGGCAAATCCGTGATCATTTGTTTTTATGCAGATTAGTTTGATTTAGACATAATTCCCTACCATCACCATGAATTTCCATCTGTGTAACCTTGATGTTCTTAAGCTGACTGCAGTTACCTCAGGCTCTGGGCTATCTATATTCACCCTGCATGTATGGAAACTGTGACGATCTTAACACTTGGGTGATGATATGAATAACAATTGTTTGTTGATCTTATTCTCTGTCTCCCTGGATAACTTGCTGTCTGCAAAGGCTGAATAAATGGCAGATAGCTTTTGTCATCCCTTATCCAAGCTGTACACTTGTAAGGAAGAGCAGGGATAATCGCCTCAATCTAATTAGGGGTTAAAAGAGGCCATGACTGTGATGTGGCAGTGAGACACCTTACTGTAGCAATCCTGTTTGCATTAGAAAAATAAGGTTGTCATATTGATTATTCAAATTGGCTTGTATTGGCCAAACCTCAATGGCTTGTGTTGCAGCTGAAGCAGTTGAAGATCCCAGCTATTCACAGAAGACCTATGCCACAGCATATATTATATTGTGGCTTGTTTGCTAATTTGAACTTTTAAGGATGAAGGCAGAGTTTAATGAGGATATTTAAAGGTTAAACTGGTCTTTAGAAACTGAGTTCAGTTTCTACCTATAATAGCCTTGACTGGGTAAATTTTGAATGAGTAATAATCTAGTGATATTTTAGGTCTCTAACTGAAAATGTAATTTATATGTATATTATAATATTATTTAAATCATCTTAGCTGTGATATGATGTTTGTGTTGTTGGTTAGATGTGACACGAATGAGACTTTTATATATTAGAAATTATCTATAACAACATCAGTTTCTTTATTAGTTAACCAATGAAAGCAACAGATAAGATACAAGACCCACCTCCATCAAACATTGTCCTGCTACAGTTTCATTTCTTCATACTTTTTTTGTCAAAGTGTGCAGCTTATAGTTCTCACTCCAGATCTTTCCCCCACTATTCCCTTTTCAGTTCTTCAGTTGTATGTTCTGGTCCTCAGATGTGTTCTTGGCAATTTTAAAGAATCCTGATAGGAAATAGAAACAGTCTTTGAAGATTCTTATTTTACTAATCCTGACTCAGTCTCGTCCCAGTGCCCTTGTTAACCAACCATAACCTTATTAACCAGCTTACTCCAGCTAAGTAGCTAGACTTCGGTGACTCAGACCTTGAGTTCTTTGATACTATTGCAGAACCAGGTTTTAGAATGAAGAGTTAGATTGATACTCCATGATAGTAGTAATTGCCCACACTTGGTTTGGGTTTTCTTTCTCTTCCATGAGTATCATCTTGATGCATGAAGTTAGTGTTGTTCTACTCCTTTCAGGCAATCGGTTATGCTTGTTGTCTCTGTTGTTTAAGTCATAGGAAGCTGCTGAAGAGCCCTCTGCAGATTGGCTCCTGTGTTCCTTTTTCAGTATTCCACTCAGCTTATCAGTGAGCCCCGTCCTCTGGCTCAGTGTAAGATTGAATAATTTTTTTTTCAGAGCCTGGAATCAACAACATATCCAAATAATTCCAATTCAGTCTCATCCAAAGTGGTCTTTGGAGAACAAAATACAAGAATGCCATTGTTTTATATCAGAGGACATTATTTGTAAACATACTGTGTTTTATTGAGTCTCAAATGTGGCCAGTTATAATTTTATATACTGTAATGAAAGAAAATCGCTGCCTACTAAAATATCACATAATATTAGATCTGTCTTTATTTTATATGTTAGAATAGTATATGAATATGCATTTCATTATCTAGGAATTATGATAGCAAATGATGAGTTTAGATTAACATTTTAAATTGAAATTCACTATTGAGTCTTTAAGATTGATTTTTATACATATCTTCTATTTCCTATGTATTTCAACTAATATTAAAATACTGTATTTGCTGTAGAATATATTATATATAAAGTTATTTCTTTAAATAACCAATAATTTATGCAAAAAATTGAAACAGAATTTTAACAAAGAACATAGCAATCTGTTAGAAGCTTACCCAAAAGTTAAGTGTATCTTATTATTTCGATTAAAAACATAATTCAG
This sequence comes from Alexandromys fortis, assembly GCF_014885135.2. NCBI lineage: Eukaryota > Metazoa > Chordata > Mammalia > Rodentia > Cricetidae > Alexandromys > Alexandromys fortis. The sequence continues at coordinate 4,558,064 of NW_026067939.1, forward strand.
TATTGTAAAAACCACAAATGGAATTAACACATTGTAGTAGCAGTATGTCAAAACCATTAGTAATTGCCTATTTTCTTCCATTTCAGTTAGCTTTGAAAATGTAATTTAGAGATAAGATCTAGAGATTGCATTTAAAATAAAAACTATGTCTTTATTGAGATATAATTTACATATGATTAAAAACATAGAGTTTATGTCTAGAATTTCACAAATTAAAGCAAATACACTTATATATGTAACCTAGTCACATTTACTTTAAACATGTCCTGGTTATCCTTTGCAAGTCAGTCTCTTCTCCCAACCACTGTTCTGATTTTGTTTACATTGCATTAGTTTTAGAAATTCATGCAATTGGTCATAGCATTTGTATATTTTTGCATTTAGCTCATTTTGCTGGGATAGTTTTTACGATTTATCCTTATCATTGCTGGTATTGGTATTCTCTTTCTGATGACAGGCATCCTATGGATAAACAAAGATCCATTTTCCTCTTGAATAATATTTAGGCTGTTTTATGTTTTTTTTAGTTTGGTGACTACTACTTGAACTTTTCTTCTGCAAACCTTGGTGGAGATATGTTCTTTGTCTCTCATTAAATGTCTATGGGAGTTTTTGATCATTAAGAATAAAGGTATTGAAACATTTGTATACACGTCTCTAGATAACCCCGCCTTATCACTTTAAAAAATATTATGTGTATATGTGAGGGTGGGGCTATAACTGGTTGTAGGGGATTTTTTTTATAAGAATTGATATCTGTAAAAACACAAGGGCACTCACCACATTCTTAAAAGAAACACTGCTACAGCTAATATCACTTATTGTTCCTCGCACAGTAATAGTGGTACCCCACATCTGCCAGTAGATAGGTCATCCAGGCAAAATACTAAATAGGAAAATGCTGACAGTAAATAATATCAAAAATCAAATGGGCAAAGCAGACATCTACAAAACATTTCACTCAAACACAGAATATACTTCTCAGTAAGACATGGAACTTTCTCTAAAATAGACCATCTACTTGGAGAGATCTTATATTAGTAACTTAGCAACATATCTGAATACTCTAGAAGAAAAAGAAAAAAATAACATCCAAAAAAAGAATAGACAGCAAGAAATAATCAAAGGAATAATCAAACTCAGGGCTGAAATCAATGAAATAGGAAGGGAAGGAGGGATGGAAGTTAAGAAAGAAAAGGAGAGGGCTTTTGTTTTTTGTTTGTTTGTTTGTTCATTTGTTAGAATATCAATAAGACTGATATTCCTTACCTTACCTAAATTACATAAAAGAGACAGAAAGAAGATCCATCTTAATGAAATTAGGAATGGAAATGGAAAATACAACAGACATCAAGGAAATCCAGGGAATCTTAAGGACATGTTTTAAAAATCTATATTCCATTTTACTTGAAAACCTAAAGGAGAAATGAATGAATTTCTTTATATATATGACCTACCAAAATTAAAGCAGGATCAGATAATTTAACAGACCACAAACTCCCGTTGAAATCAAAACTGCAATTAAAAATCATCAAATGAAAAAGGTAGGGACATGTGGAATAAACACAGAGTTTTACTGTGAGTATTAAGGCCAATACTCCTCAAATTGTTCTGCAAAATAGAAACTGAAGGTACATTTCCTAATTTTTTATGAAGCCAACATTACTCTGAGACCTAAAACACACAAAGACCCAACAGAGAAAGAAAATTATAGACCAATATCCCTTATGTACATATATTCTGGAATTCTCAATAAAATACTTGAAACTAGAATCTAAGAACACACCAAAAAGATTATCCAACGTGATTAAACTAGCTTCATCTCAAAAATGTAGGGATGGCCCAACATATGTAATAGAGAAATGTAATCCATCGTACAAACAGACTGAAAGATATAAAATGATCATCTCAACAAACAAATAAAAAAATCTGAACATCAAAAACAAAAACCAAAAATCTCAATTTAAAACATTAGGGTATAGAACTAAGCAAAGTGTTCTCAAAAGACAACAGTTGGATGAGAAACACTTAAAGAAATGTTTAATAAGCTTAGCTATCAGGGAAATGCTAATTTAAACTTTTTTGAGATTTATCTTTTCCCTGTCAGCATTACCAAGATCAGTAAAAACAAGTGGCGGCACATGCTAGAGAGTACGCAGAGAAAAGGGAACACTCATTCCCTGCTGGAGGGAAAGCAAACTTGTACAGCTACTGTGGACATCAGTGCGGCATTTCTCAGAAAGCTGAGAAAAGATCCAGCTATACCACGCTTGGGCACATACCCAAAAGGTTTTAGATCATCCTACAGATAATTGCTCATTCATAATACTTGCTGCTCTATTAATAATAGCCAGAAATTGGAAACAGCCCAAGTGTCCAACATCTAACTGCGCAATAAATAATGCAAAGGTGATACATTAACAAAATGGAATATTATTTAGTTGTTAGAAAATAAATCTGCAGGTGAATATATGGAGCTAAAATTATGTGGTGGAACTTAAAACCTACATGTCTCAGCTTCCTTTCATGAAAGATGGAAAAACATCTCTGGGTTTTTTATGAAGATTGATACTGGGTGTATATTACTCCCATTGCTAGCTGAGCATAGTAAACATTTTATTTTTTTATGGCTCAGTGGTTAAGAGCATTGCCTGCTCTTCCAAAAGTCCTGAGTTCAATTCCCGACAACCACATGGTGGCTCACAACCATCTGTAATGGGGTCTGGTGCCCTCTTCTGGCCTGTGGGCATACACACAGACAGAATATTGTATACATAATAAATAAATATTTAAAAAAAAAAAACAAACCAAACATCCTGGGTTAGATAACCCAGACACTAAAATCTAAATATTGTGTTTTTCTCTTATATGTGGATGTTAGGTTTTTTTAAGCCTTTCATGCATTGCTACAATCAGAATAACCGCAGAGGGACTAATGGGGAGGAAACCGTCTTCTGTGGGAGAGGAAATAGTATATATTGTGAATGGAGAGACAAAGGGGAACCGGAATAGGATGATTAAATAAGGGAGAGGGGTGGGAAAGAAAGATAATGGAGGGAATAGAGAGAGAAAACATGGACAAAGCAAGTGGAAATGGACTGCTGAAAGAGCCTCCTAAATAATATACTTATACCAAAGGCGTCTGAATGGGATTTCTGAGTAATCGGGGGATCCCAAGCCTCAGATACATTATCATGTCTGTGCAAACCATCCAAACACTGGAAAAGTATGAATTCTGAAATGCATCTGGTCTCACTTCATATAAAGAATGTTAGTGGACATGAATAAAACTGTTTTTTTTTTTTTGGTCAGCTTTAACCCCTGAGGTAGTGTACTTAGGAAGAATGAAAAGCTTCCTTAGTTCATGGTTCTTGGGGTTTCTAAGTGTGGCCCTACACTATGTGGTTCCTGCTGAGAGCACATTTGATACACGAGGACGGCAAACTATTTTAAGTTGATTTTTGAGACGTGTTATTAAATATGGATAAATTTCCTCTTTTATAATAGAAGTACAGTTTGCTTACAAAACCATCTTTTGTTCATTGAATGCCTTTTATAAAAGTAAGTTGTTGAAAGTGACTGTTTTTTGACTGTCTTCTATTCATTTGTCCATTTTGATGCAGATACAGCATTCTGATTGCTGTGACTTTGAAATAATAACTGAAGCCATTACTAATTCATTAATTTTACAAGTTGTTTTGATTTATTTAGATTTATTTTCATATTAATTTCATCATCACTTACCACTTTCTTCAATATACATTGCTCATTAGTTTGGAATTTTCATAATGTCATTTTCTTCACCTATTCTTTTTTCCTCTACCTATTCTTGATATATCTTTTACCACCCCCCTTAAGGTTCTGCTTGCTTTCATTTGGTAGTCTCTGAACTCTATTATTAGACACATGTATTTTTATAATTGTTATATTGTTTCCTGTGCAACCTATATATCCTTAGAAAATGACCTTTTTTTATTTTTTTCTAGAATTAAAATAACTTTTTTTTATTAGTTTAAAACATACCAATTCCCACTTCCTTCCCTCCTTCCTTTCCCCTCCCACTCCCTCCACACACCTTCTCCCCCATCCCCCTTCTAAGGCACCCTGCCCTGTTGAAAGTCCAGGGCCCTCCCCACTACATCTAGGCTGAGCAAGGTATACATCCAAAGAGAATAGGATCCCAAAAAGCCAGTATATGCAGTAGAGATAAATCCCAGTGCCATTGTCATTGGTCACAGTCTGCCCCAACTGTCATTCAGAGGGACTAGTTTGATCCCATTATCATTCATTCCCAGTCCAGTTGGAGTTGGTGAGTTCCCATTAGCTCAGGTATACTGTCTCAGTGGGTGAACCCCTTATGGTCTTAACCTCTTTGCTCTTAATCTCACTCCTTCCACTCTGATTTTAAGACGATGTTTCATTGATTGTCATTGGATTTGCTCTAGCAATCATGTCATGACTGACATCGTGGTACATCTCTTGTTTATTCTACTTGTTTCTAACAAAAGAATCTTTATTTTACCTTTATTTTTTAAATGATAGTGTCAGCAGAAATGTAGTATTTGGTTGACAGTTTGGTTCATTCCCAATGTGTTGTTTGAATGTTTTTATCTTTCATAGATCCTGTTGAGATGTTAGCTGCAATAACTGATATTTTAAATTTTCTCCTTTATTTCTTAGTTTGAGCTGTTTTGAATTTTTTTTAATTTTCACTTTTTACCTACAGGATTTCATTTCTTTACAATGTAATTTCTGTATCTCTCCTGAATGTTTTTTCACTTGCAGTGTTTTCCCTTCAATGTTGAGACAACGTTGCTATCACTCACCTAAAACCAAACAAACAAAAGACCCCAACAACACTGTTTTCTTGTATGCTTGTGTAGTATCTCTGATGTACTAACAAAGGGCACTGTAGCTTCTCTTCTATTTGAAATTGTTTTTTCTTGGGGACTGTTTTGGTACTTCTCCTCAGCTTAACTACAGACTTCTCCTTCTTTATTAGCAGTCTCTGATATCCATGCACCATTAGGGCTTACCACCATTACCAACTTTAGACTAACTTCCAGGATGTCTCTTTTGTGCCTATACAGTTTGATTATCAGTAATGATTTGAATTGAACTTGAGATCACGCTAAGATGTTTTCATGATCAATCCTGTAGTTCAGTTCCTAGGTGACCTGTTCTCAACTGCTTTCAGCTATTCTGTTTCAGTGTTTTAGATACTGTACAATTTGTTCAAAGATTTACTTTGGAAATATATTTCTACAATAAAAAAATTGTGTTTGTAGGGTTAGAGGTCTAGCTGCATGGTAGAATTTGTGCTTACCATATGTGAGGTCTGCACATCTTTCTGAAACTACATGTGTATAAACATGTGATGTGGTGGACACGCATAATTCAGTTCACCAGTTCATCATGGTGCCATCCAGGTCAACGCTTCATTAGGCTTTTCTGCTAGAGCTGTGCTGGTCCTCGATAGTTTTTATGGCTGTTGTAGTTGTTGATGCTTAGGTGAAGCTTCGTACTCCTTGCTTCCTCTGCCTTGCTTGCTTAATGCGGACCCCAGGATCTAATGAGGAAAGAGGCTGCAGCTGGACACCTTGACGCTTGAGCCATGAGAAATGTCTACCTCCTGAGTTAATGATGGTCATGAAACCAAACTAAAGCATAGGTAGGTACCTCAATGATAGGTGACCCTAGTATCCTTGCCCAGTTTGGCAGCTAATTCACATGGTAATCTCTGAGAATTGTGGTCTGCAGGTAACTTTGTGTCTGCAAAGTTGTTGTTCTTAATTAGTTTTAAATTACACACTGTAATGGTGTTTCAGTCATAATTATTTTGTTGTTGTTGTTGTTTTTCGAGACAGGGTTTCTCTGTGGCTTTGGAGCCTGTCCTGGAACTAGCTCTGTAGACCAGGCTGGCCTCGAACTCACAGAGCTCCACCTGCCTCTGCCTCCCGAGTGCTGGGATTAAAGGCGTGCGCCACCATCACTCAGCTCAGTCATAATTTTTTGAGTATACTATACCTCTGACTACTGGCATGCTATGTTCAACTTGTTACTGGACATGTAACATTTGTTATAATGAGATTTACTAACGGCTACTGTGAGTTTATAACATCATACCATATAATCCTTTCTTAGTGTAGTGGATTAAACACAAATAATTATGCTTCAAATTTATTGGTTTTTAAATAGAGTTTAAATTTTATAAGCGCTTTATTAAGTATATAGATTTACTGTAATTTGTTCAAATGGACACACTTTAGACCAGATATTAACTTAAATTATAAATATTAATAATCAATCTATCTAATACTGTGAGACTTTGTAAACCATTTTCCTACTCATTTTACTGCATCTTTTTGTTGTTTTAAGGATAATAATCATTTTTGTATTTTTGAGGACAGCGACTATTGAAAGATTACTTGGAAAATTATAAAAACTTACTACAGAAAACTGTCTAATTAGAAGACTTTTTATATTAAAAGGATTGTTTTGTATATCATTGTTGTAAGGATTGTTGAAATCATTGTCATCTGATTTTTAAAATTTCAGTTCTTAGTCATAAGTATTCAGTACTGTGGTTTCTTAAATCCTTTGTTACAATATAAACTAATTGGTGATTTTACACGGATTTATTTATAGCTTGGAGTTTGAGGTTTAAAAATCTTTTTTATGTCAGATAAAGATGAAAGATGTCAACAAAAGAAAAGAAAAATCCAATAATGACTGTATTGCTGGTTATATATTGATGATAGTTTTTCATAAATACCGATAAAATAAAAATAGTGTTGATCAGAGGTAGTATTGTAGTGAAATATATGGCAAGGTTATCTCCCGAGTTGAGGGAGTAGATAAAGAAAGATTGGTGCCATTGCTAAATAATACGTGGTAGTTCTTAAACAGATGGTGCCCATAATTTTATACTTTGACACTGTGAATTTTGTTGATTTATGTCAACATAGGAGTAGTCAGTAGAGAGATTTAAGTTTTTCGGTTTTTGTACTCTGGAGTAGTTTGAAGAAATGCTACTTGTATATTTGTAATAAAGATGTTTAAATCTTTAAACTTTTTGTTTTGCTTTGTGTGAAGAAAAACCTATTTGTTATTTTATATGCATTCTGAATATTTTTAAAACAGTTATTCAGTTATTGTAATTGCATTGCTTGTGTAAATAAGCCATGAAATACCAACAGTTTAACAATACTTTTTGATTTAATTTAAAAAAAAAAGCACTTAGCTACAATTCATTTTCATTGAACTGGTAATGATCTGGAAAGTGTGTGTGTGAGAGAGATTCTTCTTTTTACGGAGTGTGATAAATAGTATAAATACCACAGAAGGTAAATATAAATTTTGAACACCTACAGTTTACCCAGTGTATAAGGCAACAATATACAAGAGTCATCCAAGCTATCATAGGATTGGAAGAAGATTGCTTAATCTTAGCCTTTTGGATGGAATAGTGTTGCATTTGAATGTCATCATTTTAATAGAGAATTTTTGTTTTGTGCACATTGATAATTTAAAAAATGAAACTCGTTGGACTTTTCTCATATGCCATTTTTTATTAACGGATTAAAGGCCTAAAGGAATAGAGGAAGTGAATGGACGCTGATGTTTCAGAAGATCTCATTTTTGCCTAAAAGCAAGTACCGGCAGATAAATGCCCATAAAGGGATTTCTTTCTTAAGCCCCATGGATTTTTCCCCCCACAACTTTTTGTGTGAGTTAGAAATGAAAACCATTCATCTAGTGCCCCAAAGAACGGCCTTATTGAATGGAATAACAGTGTAATGTACCATTGAAGGCAGGATTGAAAGTGATTATCTTGTTAACTCTTGACAGTTACCGCCAGCTTGAAATGGAACCGGCAGGCTTGATTTGCAAATGAATTAGAGCTTTTTCATTTTGTGCCAGGATCATCTTTTTATATTCTGATATGACAGATGCTATGTTCCAGGCTTTTGTTTTTCTTCAGTTTTATACTTGCAAATAAAAAACAAAAGATTATGATAGTTGTTTTATTTGCATCTTTTCTCTTGGAGTTTATTTTTTGGTAGATGTTTATAATTTTATATTTTTCAAAAATTTGTTGAAGTTAGATGTCTTGCTAGAGTTAAATTTAATGAGTTTAATTTATTAAGTACTATAGTAATTGAGTAAAAAGAAAGATATTTTTAAGGAATAAAAAATTGATGGCATAAAGGAATATTGCAATTAGTAGAAATTGAAACCTTATGCTAACTTTTATAGAAATATGGGTTTGGGGGACAATTATTTTGATTTAAGTTGCAATATATAGAGATATTTCAAGAGCCAGACTAGAAACTTCCTTGTACACCTGTCCAGATTCATCAGCTTGCCCACATTTGTTTCATCGTTCTTCTTTCTCCCCTCTGCACCAAAATGTATGTGTGTGTGTGTGTGTGTGTGTGTGTGTGTGTGTGTGTGTGTATGTGTGTTTGAACAGAAGGGGTAACACTGAAAACAGTGTTCTTAGGAACTAATAATGTCCTTACTGTGTGTATGATAACCTTAATGACCATAAATACTAGATTGTGAAAACTCAGATTTTAAAATGAAACAGTTTGTGTTTTTCATTCTAAGAAAGCAATTCTCCATGCTTTTATCTCTTTAGCTTTTTTTTTTTTTTTGGTGCTAAAGAATGAGCCCAGGGAAAGTGTTCTTATCACTGACCTTCTGTCTAATCCTACCAATAAAATGTGCCTATATGTATCCTGCAATCACCTAAAATGTACGTGGTGATATTAGTGTATTCTTCATTTATTAATTTTAACATAGACTCACTTGGGCTAATCAAAAAATATCGTTGATGGTTTAATATAGCTAAAAAAAATGACTTGTTTCCTTTAATAGTAAATGTCCAAGGTAGCAGCATACCCCTAATCTCCCTATCTAAGTAATGCATGTTTTCAATCTAAAAAGACCAAAGGGGGGAAGGAAGATAGAAACACATTGTCCCTCTGTATCTGCTGGAGTTTGGTTTATAGATGGATGCTCAAATCTATAATGTAAAGGCTGAATATAATAGACGTGTATTCTTTAAATCATCCCAGAGCACTTGAAATACCTAATACAATGTTGTTGGTGTTCAAATAGTTGACATATAATATTTTAGAGAATAATTACAGGGAAGAGGTTTGTATATATTTAATACAGATGCAGTTATTTTTTTTTTTTTTCAAATATTTTCTGTCTCTGGTTGGTTAAATCTGATATTTGAAACCTTTGGATGCTGAAGCCATTGATATAGAACTTAAAGATAAAATGATCAAGGGCTTTGTGTGTGTGTGTGTGTGTGTGTACTTTATATTTACATTTTCTTTTTTAGTTATAAATTACATAACTTGTTTATTGGTTATAGATTTGAAGCTGAAGGTACTATGATTCTTAATTTTACTTTGTGACAGTTACTAGTTTTCTTTTTCTTTATTACCTTTTTAAAATTTCATAAATTATATTTTGACCATGTTATTTCTCCTCCTCCAATTCCCCCAGATCCTACTTAACTCCCTACCCACCCAACTTCATGTTCTATCTCTCTTAGCAACAAAAATCCAAGCAAAGAAAACTCCAAAAGATGAAAAATACCAAAACAAAACAACAGAAACAAAAGTACACAAAATATTCGGAGTACTGAAGGAGAGTGTTATAGTGGAAGACAATGAAGCAAGAAGTCCTTGACCTGAACTAGATTCTGTATTTCCATTATTTTATTTCATAGGCGTCTGTAGTATTATATGTTATTAAATGTTATTCATATATTAACTACTTAAACCACTAATACCCAGTGAGTAGTTGCTAATAATGTATTTGTGTGGCAATTTCATACCTGCCTATAAGTTCATTGGACATACACCACTTTTTTCACTTTATATTGGTGACATCTAATGCAAAATCTGGTCCCTGGGTAGTGACTAACAGTACAATTATTGAGCAGATAATTTCAATTAGATGCCAAATTATGTTTCAGTGGGAAGGGAAAGGCATAGAAAATATTTGAACAGGATAATAATACAGTTCTTTTTAATGAGATTATGACTTGTTTTGGGGGTAGATAGTTGGCAATATAAACGTAAAATTTGAGGAAAATAATTACAAGAGAATTGAAGACTAGGTCCTGAGTTATGACTCTTGGAGTAGTGTACTGATAGTTGACATAATTGAGATAGTTTCTGTGGCTGCTTAAAAGCCATGGTCTGTGGTTCTTAGTCATAATGTTTGTGTGGAGGGAGGGAGGGAGGGAGGGAGGGAGGGAGGGAGGGAGGGAGGGAGGGAGGGAGGGAGAAGAAAAGGAAGTAGTTGATTCCTGGATTATGGGCTTCATCGTGAGGGAATGATGTGATCCATTTCTTGAAATAGAATATACTAGAAAGACTTTTTTTTTTTTACATCCCACTCCCCAGCTCAGTGAACCCAGAAGAAGAGAAGGCAGAAAGTTTTTTTTTTTTTTTTGTGGAGAAATAAATATTTTATTATTCCAACCATATACATTGTCTCATGAGCCAAGCCAATCATATTACTTTTTTATATTTTACTCACATCATCTAATCATTTAAACTATTTTCTTTTTTTTTAGTGTTTTTTTAATTTATTTATTTACTTATTTTTTCCCATTTAAGAACTGCTTAGCCCATGAACTCTACATGCTTACAGGCTAATGTAATTGGTTAATTATAATAAACCAACTGCTTGGCCTCATAGCTTAGAACATAGGTGGGTGGAATAAACAGAATAGGATGCTGGATGGAAGAGGAAGTGAGGTCAGACTCTGCTCTGCTCCCGGGGAGACCCGACAACTCTGCTCTCTGGAGCAGAGACACCATGCTCCATTCACCCAGGATGGACGGAGGCTAGAATCTTCCCGGTAAGCGCACCTTGGGGTGCTTACACGCATTATTAGAAATGGGCTAGTCCAGGTACTAGAAAGACTTTGTTTTGAAGAAGGAACTCAAGAAATCAGTGTTGGACCCATTAAACCTTTTTGGTTTTGAGTTTTGAAACCTGCAAAGAAGGATCTCAAATAGTCAACTGGATAAATGTATTAACATCTTGAACTTATGAGTGATAGATATTTTTGTCACAGAGTAGGATAAAGCATAGCATAAAAAAAAGAAACCTGTGGCATCAGTAGGTACACAGAGGAGCGTGAACTTACAAAGGACACTGAGCAAGTATTTTTTTTTTATTTTTCATTTTTACAAAGTGTAGAAAAGCCAAATGATGTAACCTCAAAGAAGATAAGGAAAAATTTTGGAAGTGGAAGCACTGGATAGCACAATAATTCTTATGAAGAGTATAGAGATTTGGGTGAAAAATTAGTTATTGAATTTGGCAATATAGCTGATGTGGGAAGTCCTTCTGTATATATGTTGCTTTTATTGGTTAATGAATAAAGAAACTGCCTTGGCCTGTTGATAAGGCAGAGTAGAACTAGGCAGGGAAAACTGAATTCTGGGAGAAAGAAGGCAGAGTCAGTGAGAAGCCATGTAGCACCACAGGATACAGATGTGGGATTTTTACCCAGTAAGCCTCAGTCTTGTGGCAATACACAGATTAATGTAGATGGGTTAATTTATGATATGAATTAGCCAGAAATACGCTAAAGCTATTGGCCTAACAGTATTGCAAATAATATGGTTTCTTTGTGTTTATTTTGGGTCTGAGCACCTGGGAACAAACATGCAACCTCCTACAACACATAGCGATACCCCTGATCACTTTTTCAAAGGTAACTTTCAGCTGTGGCAGAAGATAAGAATGCATAAATGTCTCAAAACTTGATTGTAAAAATAAGAAATAACTGGGATGTTACCTGGGGAATCTGGACCTAGGCCAAAATTCTGTGATCTTTCAAACCAAACCTCAGGCAATGGGAAGTAGTCTTGACTTAACTGTGGGTCAACTTACGATTCACTTTAATTTATTTATTTGTTTGTTTCTTTATTCAGTTAGTTAGTTGTTGACAGAGGTTTCTTTTATCAATAAGGTATTCTCATCTTGCTTCTTCTGTGTCTGGGTAATGACTGCAGATTGAGCCTTTCCTCTTCCCAGAATTTTCCTCTTCTGGTCACCCCCTACACTTTCTGCCTGGTCTCTCTGCCTATATTTCCTGCCTGGCTACTGACCAATCAATGTTTTATTAAACCAATACAAGTGACAGATCTTTATGGGGTACAAGACCATTGTCCCACAGCACTTAGTTATTTAGCTAGTTTTTACTTTGTGGTATTGTGAAAAAGAAACACATTCAATAGAAACTGTATTTGAATTTTGCTCTTTTTCTTGGCTACACTATGCCATGATGCTAGGCACGGCAGCATGTCCAGCCAGCCACACCCATACACCACAGCATACTCTATTGCTATGCTGGAATGTTTTACTGGTGAGGAATATTAAATAAACTTTTAATTCAAGATATGATGACGGCTTTGTTGAAAATTAACCCACTAGAGGATCAAGAGTATCTGTACTCTTGTGTCCCACTCTGCCATTTCTGTAAAACTTCACTGTGCTTTTTAGAAAATGTTATGTAAGCAGGAGTTTAAAGAAATCTCTTTGAATATGTAAAGTACACATGCTAATAAACTTAACGTTTTATATCCTGCATGTGTGTAAAATACACATTCTAATAAACATACTTTTTTCTTTTTAAAACCTATGTTTCTATAAGTGTCCATTTCCAGTAAGAACCTATGAAAGTTGAAGAAAAATTATTTCCTTCCCCTACAACAAAGCATTTTAATAGTGATAGAGTTTTTGATTAGTGAATATGGTTGTCTGTAAATTACATCTGAAGATCGTGTCATTGTCTTTGCCATAACCTTTTATATATAACTAAAAAAAATAGTAAAATTGTTTTGTAAAAGGAACTCACTAATTTGACCTATAGAAGCTAAGTGAAACAGCTTAGCAAACTTGTTATCATTCTTTTTGTTTAACTAAGGGGGTGAGCATCTTCCAATGTTCTTTACATTCTAATTCAGGGCATGGTGGGTAATAATGTTAGTGAATCATAAATATAATTGAGTTAACCTTTATATATCAAGTTCTAAAGATTTTTATTTTTAATGTATAGATGGTTAATATTAAAATTAGTTAACACTGCCATCATAAGGATGTCTGCTCATCCAGTGCTTAATGTGGATGAGTGCATGCCATAATGTACATGTGTGTAAACATCAGACACAGTATATTCCATCAAGTTGCAAAATTAATAATCTGTCAATAAAAGTTTCCATATGGTAATAAAGCAGAAAGTGTGCCCGAACAAGTAAATTGAGGAATATATACATGGGAGCTACTGAAGGTTGTGACTTCCAAGTGCTAGGAGTTTTCCATAAGAAAGTTAAGTTGATCTTGGGATAGACACATGCGATACTCTGTCATTTCATCTGTTGGGGTCTGGGTCTCTTGGTGGTGAGCGTGATGTGACACAGTGTTTCAGTTCATGCTATGAGGGTGATATACAGGAGTCATGGCACTTTGCTGGTGACCAAGGACAACTGTCTCTCAGGGTTCCATCTCAGCATTCGATTCCCCCTTGCTGTAGTAAAGAAAACCTCGTGAAGAGGATGCACTGTGATGGTTTGTAATCGTTAAATGTCAAAAAGGGAATGCAAGTTTAGAGATTAAAAAAACTACCTTTCGTGTAGCAAAAGGAGGAATTTACTTGGTTCATAGACATTAAATATGGTAATTTATGATGGTTGAGGGAAGAGAAGACTGTTTGGGGTAGCTATATTCATGAGCAAAATTTTGGGAAGAAAATAAACTGTTTTGAAAAGAGATCCATTATGTGTAAAATCAGAAAATTATTAGCTAAACATAGAAGGTTAAAGCAAAGGCAGTGACGTAATTGTCAATTGTGATGGCATAGATTAAGGAGGTCAGGGTTGGAGACGTTTCTGTGTAAAGTGGTAGCAACCAAATCTGATACAAATGGCAGGTCTAGGGAAGGTACTTCAACCTTTCCAGACAACCTACGGAAGACTCCATCCTTTCTTCCTGCCTCGTGTATTGTGGCTATGATTGTATTATCTCTACTTCAATTCCTATCGTCTAACGAAATGTAATTCATCTGTGCCTCTATAATAATCCTGTATCAAATTTACGAAGATTACATTTGTACTAGACAGTGTACCTGCTATAAAACTGAACAGAAGTGTGAATAGTGTCTTTAAATAGTGAAGGCAATAGGTGTGCACATAAATAATTTATGAGAAAGTTTGGCGGCGATGTGGAGAACAGAAAAATGTGGATTCGGTATAAACTCAGCCTCACTTTAGTTAATACTCCATACTACATTTCTTTTACAAATGGAGTTCTAGCTTTGGATCAAATAAAACAAACTCTACTACTTTATAAATTTACCCTCTTTCTCTAAGCCCCAAGTTTATTGTTTGTGTAATCATGTAGTAAAGGTAGTGTATTATTCCATAAGTTGCTATGAGGATTTTTGTAAAATATTTTTAATTTGGATCAACAGTAATGCATTTTCATTGCATATATTTTATACAAAATGAAAAGAAAGGGTTAGGATGAATATAGAAGGCAGTCATCAATAGTGTCTGCATTTTAGTTTGTGCCTTTTTCTTTAACACAGATGAACCCTCTAGTACATGTGAACCTTTTACTTTACAAATGTAGATTTCCCATCTTTTTGAAATAGTTTAAATTATCATGCCACATGAACAGTTTTGTGAAAATATACAATTACATCATCATTTTAATGGTTGTATAAGTCTCTGTTTTATTGATATTAATATCTTACTTCCCAGCATTAGACATTTGGTTTGTTTTTATTTTGGAAAATTAAATACAACAAGGTTATTGTCTTATGACTATATCATTGAACTAAACTTAGAAAAGTAGAACTTTGTCAGGTCAAAGGTTTTAAAGGATCATTTAGAATTTTTTAAAAAATGAAAAATATAAGTATAAATATTTCATGCTCTATATAAATAAATTATGAATTTAAACAAAAAGAATTTTGTTGTATTTTTCCAGTTACCCTCTAGGAAATGTTATTTCTGCTCTAGCAGCAGTGTGTGAGAGACTTGAGTCCTTGAACCATTGCATGCAGCAGAACGATCTTTTTTTACTTATTATGTACAAAATGACATTCAGTTTGCATTTTCAGACATTATCTGTGCACTATACTATTTCTTTATATGTTAGTTGCCTTGTGATTTTTTTCTTGTGAATACAGGTAGAAACACAAATCGTGAATGACCGGGCTCAGCACATGCAGCGTGCGCGAGTACTATTAGTGGTTGTTCTTTTTACTTAAACCCATTATCTGTTTGAAACCTTCTCCCCAATCTAAGTGCCAAATACAGAGTAGAAGAATGCAGCAAAATTTTACTTCATTATCAACAATATTTTTTCCCAACTTGACAGCAATAAAATTTACCTTCATTACAATTCAGGCAGCCTGACTTCAAATCTTCCTTTTTCGTTCTGCAGTGTGTACTGTATGACCTGTTTCATCTCTCTAAGCTTCATTTATCTCACATATAAAAAGAATTAACTATATTTTTATAATAGACCTTTAAGGTTTCAAATAACTATGTTCTTGGCAAATATGTTTTGTTTCCTCAGTCATTCAGACAAGTAGTTTGCAAAGACTTAGAACAAAACAAAATAAAAACCAGCAGTTAGGGCCAGCGACATGGCTTTATGGGTAAAGTGCTTGCTGGCTATGCAGGCTTGAGGACTGGAGTTTGGATCCTCACCTTCCAGGTGGGCAGAGCTGTCACCAGCTCTCTGAGGGTGGAGAATCCTCCAGGCAGGTTAAGACAGACTAGCCTTATGGGTTGACTCAATAATGAGGGCAGAGAGCATTCAAGAAAGACTCACAACATCACTCTCAAGCCTTCTTGTGCACATTCATCATCCACACACATGTGAACACACATACAAGTGTGTATTCCCACTATACTCACAAACACATGCAAAAATGTTAATTCAACTTGAGCTAGAATGTTGAATTCTAAGCTTGAGTTCAATTCTCTCCTGAAGTTTACCAATCTGCTTAAATGGGGGAACAACATGTGGAAGAAAATAGCATCTAAAGAATTTAATGACTGAATAACTGACTGATGGTGACCCTTGAATTGTTGAGATTTTTGAAGTATACAAGTATTGCATGTTGTACCAGTTCTATCAGGTGATGTTGACAGTTTTTACTCTATCTCGAGACTATTGACACAAATCATACAATCTGGCAGGTAGTGCTTCTATGATATTGTTGCGACATAATTCTCTATAGTGTGCTTTTCTGAAGTAGAAATTAGATTTAAATGATAGTTATATAAATATAACAAATGAATATACATTGTTTATGGTTAAGTAATATGGATACTGATTTATTTTTTTCTGAAGTTGCTTATACCTGATCCTCAATTTGTAAATTATTTGTGAAAATTAAGATTGATTTTTTAAGCATCAGTTTTATTATTAATAAGAATTTGAATTATCAAATGTTCAACAATAAGAAATAAACTAGCATGTTGCAAATCTGTAAGCAGAATGGCATATAAACATTTAAAATGTTATATGTAGGTATAGTTTTTGATAGCTAAACTGTTTGCAGTATATAATTAACTAATAACATTTAATCTACGTAATTATGTCTGGTGATCTCATTTGTAAGGAAAATAATTGTATTTACGCATTGTGCAAAAATGTCTAGAAAAGCTATAACATACTGAAGCTATTATCACTGCTGGTGATATTCAGGTGCCTTTTATTTTATCCTTAATTAGAACCAGATGTGATTTGAATTTCTCTGCAGTAAGCATTTATTGTTGGTAAGGTCACTTGTAGCCCATATGGCACCTTTGAGCATTTTAGGATAGTCTTTTGTTTGCCGTCCCACAGCAGAGTACACTTCCTGGGTAAGAATAAAAGCTTTTAACTTCTTCATGGTTTCTAGGCTTTTTTTTTTTCTCCCACAATGAACAATACATGGAACCATACATCATGAGCCTGGAAACTTACATAATAAAATTATTTTGAATTAAAGAGCTGAGTTTATATTACCTTTAATGTACCCTTTCTGGGCAACTCACTTTCCATACTACACCTTTTGTCCTGCTACACCTTGGTGCTTACATGCCTGTTAACCCCTTTTTAGTTACTTGGTCTACCCAAATATGATCAGTCCTTCAGGGTCCAGCCACCATCACCCTTTTTTTTTTTTTTTTTTTTTTTTTGCAAACTTTTGTAGATGTTCTAATGCGTGTGACGAGTTCTTCTCTTTTGAACTAGGTCAAGGACATTGGCTGAGCCAGTGATGTGGTGGCAAATGGATTGCCATCTCACCTGCTAATTCCAGGTGACTGGCTATGACTCTCTTTGAGAAAGATATTGAGTTGTAGCATATCTTTGCTCAGGGGAAGGAGGGCTGATTTTGATGAGGAATGTTCGTCTGTCTGTAGAGATCAGGAGCTCATGTACCGTATCTTCTCTGGCCTGGATTGAACATTGAAGGCCTTATCTTTGGTTTGGCAACACATTTTTAAGTGTCTAAGATGTTGATACCATGTCTCAATATTCCTGCTGTTTTTATGCTATGATTATTATAATTCAATAAGCAAACCTTCTGTGCTGTGCTTCCCCCCGCCCTCAACCCCCCATGCCCCATAATCCAGGGTGCTTTGGGTTCTAAGTCTCTTGGGTTGAAGAACTTTTTTAAATTGAATATTTTGGAGCAAATCTAAGGACAAATTCTCTTCCTTTCCCATTGAACATGTAATCTAGAGTATGACTTAAATAGTTGGCTCTCTTCTCTTTTCCCATGGACCTTTGTGTACTCCTGAATCTGTCTACGTGGCAGACTTTAAGTAGCTCAATTACCCATGCCAGCTTAAAGGCTCACCCTCCCATTGGAGTATGCTCATGTGTGTCATCACAACGTGATGTTATCATGTTTAATTTCATCTTGTCTTGACATTGTGGATACTTACAGATGCTTGTCTTTAAGATAGATATTAGGATGAGATTTAAAATTTAACAACCATGACATACTTACCTGTGCAAATGATACATGAGTTCTAGGGTTTAGCTCAAGGCAAATAATAATCGATCAGACAAAAGCAACATGTAAACATAAATACTTGAAAATCACCATTTTGAATTGTAGTCTGAATATACACAAAGGGCCACTAACTTTCAGAACACTCTCATGCCGAGAAGAAAGTGCTGAGAGTGCTAAACAAGCTTATTAGGAAGAAGCTAAGAATTCTTGAAATAATATTTTGGACTGTAATCATGTTACTGGGTATTTTTAGATCATGGTATAAAAGTGTGCTTATTGCAGGTCTGCATAGCATTCTTAGTGGATTTATAGCCGGTGTAGTTTCTGTTTATTTCATGTTTAAACTAAGAATGGCTTTAACTTGTTGACATTAAGCACAGATAGATTTCAAGATGATCAATGAGCTAAAACTTACATAAAGATATTTCTTATTCAGAAAATGGTATACCTCTGGTTAGTTTGTCATATTGTCACTAGTATTTAGTCAATGACTTGTACATTATTGTATGCGGATTATCTTCTTCATCTGAGATTTGAATGTAAGGTTTGAAACTGAGTTGAAGATGAAGATGTGATTTTGCAAACATAATACATTTCTTAAGTTATAGAGCTGAAAACGGAAGGTTTTCCTTAGATTTTCATATTTTCAAATTCATTTATAAACTTTGACTGTTATCATGTATGAAAAAAAAAAAAACAAAAAACCAAACTCATGCAGTTGGGCTTTATAAAAGAGAAAACACAAAGTAAACTCTGATCCTAGCTCTTTCATCTGTAGAAAGGTCTGCATCGACAGTTTAAAATTGGACAGTGTAATTAGTTCATGACAAAAGCCTAATGTAAAAATGTTATTGAATTTCTTTTAGTTTTCAAAATTACCAAGTGAAATGCCCATCTTATGTAGAATAATATGTTACTGATAAAAGTCTATTTTCTGTTTTATTCATTAAGAACTTGTCAATGAAATGATGATAATGTTGCTATCAGTTTTATGTAGTATGTTTTATTGGTGTTTTATAATGAAATAATGTAATTTTAGCTTGTTTTTTGCAAAGGTTTTACATATACTTAATTTTTTTAGTTTCCACATATCAATGGTTACCTTTTTTTGAAAGTTTTTTAATTAAATTTCATTTAAAATGTTACTTTTATAGTAGATCAGTAACAAATTTTGGATTGAATAATAGAATATAATTAGAATAATATTTACTTGAAACAAGCAGTTATTTTTTAATATTTAATATATAATAAATATTTTGTTAATTACAAAATATTGAGAATCAAAGCGATATTATTAGAAGGAAGAACATTTTAAACTATACACCATTAATTGTTGTGTTTTACTCTCTCTCCTGTAGACCATTACAATGTTAATAGTAACCTCTTTGTTGTTATTATACTTATACTCAATACAGAGAAAGAGGGTGGGGGGGAGAAACAGACAGACAGACAGAGACAGAGAATTGATCCCTTCCTTGTAAGACTAGATTTTAGAGGAGCAAGAATAAAATAATCCTCAGGCTTTGTTTAGGTATTTCTTACGGAGAAACAGGCTGTATTATAGGAAATAGCTGAACTTGTTTCTCTTAGCAAAATAATTACATTCCTTTGCAACAAAAGTAAAGTAACACTTTCCTTTTACTACCATGCATTTCTTGCGTGTCATGGCGTCTGTTTGTGTGATTACGACAGTAGGGTGCACATGGTTCACATGTGTACCCTGGCCTCTCAGGCTCAGTCCGACCATGCCTGCCTCCCAGTGCTGAGCTACTGCACTTCCTGCTCTAGAGCCCTGTTGTACAAACATTACTATCTGTGCTGCCTCAACTACAAATTGGATGAACAACTCGTGACACTTTTTCAATATTATTACATTAAACCAAGTGGATTTTGATTGATAACCTAATATTCAACTAATGCAGAGCATCAATCATGGCAAGTATATTAATTATTTAATATTGCAGTCTAATTCAGAAATCGATGTGCTGCATGAGGGGAAGGGAAACTCATGGTTCCCAGAAGATTTAAGACAGGGAATGATTAAAAAAAAAAAAAAAAAAGACCTGCTGTACTCCTGTGTGTTAGTTCGATACAAATCTTTATTCATTTGCCAATAATCTCTTCCCATTTTCCACTTCAGGACCATTTTATCAGTTTTGAGACCTATAATTGAATTAAGTCTGCTTTCAGCACAGGGCAAAAGGAGTTGCACAAATATTGATGAAGTCATGACAGGGACAACCCAAGAGACAGACCACTAAGAGGACAGGTTTGCTACCATTTGTGGAAGATCCTTTTATCAGTGTTTTGGAGCTTGTGTCTCTATTTAAAAAAGAAAATCATTAAGGCTTCTGTAATGATTTCTAAGTCTTTTGTACTAAATGCCACCTGCTGCCACATAATTTCTCTAGCACCTTATAGTTTAGGATGGACCTTCCTATGTATTATATTACATATTCTTCAAAAACAACATATGCATCAGGCAAGTCTTAGTTATATTTATGTTGTGGCGTTAATTTTCCTCAAGCGCCCATTTGTAGCTTCTGTGGAGTTGGGTAATCACTAAGCTTGTCTGGGTATTTTGTAGTAGAAATTAAATTCAGATTTAGATATTCTGCTTCTAGAACCAGGATAATATTTATTGTCTTGTTAATAAATAAAACACCCCCCTCAAAGCCACTCACGTTGCTTTTTCTCTGTTGTTTTGAGGGGTGCTTAATATGTAAATCTGGAGGAGACTGGGAATGTAAATATATTTGCCGTTAAAGTTTTTGTTGAGTCATCTGATTATTTTTAAATACATTTTGGGAAATGCTTCTGGGTTATTTTGTCTTTTTGATTTGTGTTCATCATGTTAATTATTTCAGAAATTTGTTATTCCTTTGTTTTGTTTTTGTTTTTCAAGGCAGGGTTTCTCTGTAGCTTTGGACCCTTTCCTGGAACTAGCTCTTGTAGCCCAGTCTGGCCTTGAACTCACAGAGACACCCCACCCCCACCCCACCCCTGCCTCTGAGTGCTGGGATTAAAGGCGAGGCACGTGCCACCCCGCCCTGCTTTCTTATTCCTATTACAGAAGAATCTTCTTCCCTGGCATTTTAGTGTGGGTTAATCTGAGAGCTGGAGTGGTAAGACTGTACTGTTCTTCAACAACACTATTCTAAAAAAACAAAACAACCACTCACTCCACACATGTTCACACGTGCACACAGACCCTTTCCCACCCCTGTCTTTTCAGGCTACTTTCTACCCAGGATAACCCCTCACAGTGAAAACCCCTTGCTCTTTGTGGTTTGTGCTGGCAGGTTCTACGTCAGCTTCACACAGCTTGAGTCCCTTGAGAAGACGGAACCCTAATTGAGAAAATGCCCCCACCTGATTGACTTGTGGACATTCCTGTGGTGAATTTTCTAAATCAGTGATTGAAACATAGCTTGGGACTTCTAAAAGTTTGTTTTTCATCCTGTTGTTAGTAAAATGAGAATTGGGGGAGACTGAAAGAAAGGAGCAGTCTCTCTCTCTCTCTCTCTCTCTCTCTCTCTCTCTCTCTCTCTCTCTCTCTCTCTGTGTGTGTGTGTGTGTGTGTGTGTGTGATAAGTAGCTCATTGAGAGTGAAAACTAATAATTGTGTGTTCAACTTGGCTATTGCTGTCTCTTTCCATGTCGTGTAGCTTTGGTAAGATACACATATTAAGAAAACTTCTACCTCAGAAAGATTCCAGTTTATTATGGAAGCTGCATTGACAGCAAACCAGGCAGGAGCCATTGAGATTCAGTGAGAAACTGGTGTAGTGATTAGGTGAGAAAAGAGGATAGTCTCAAGTAAGAAACAGAGAAACGTACGTCAGTGAACTGGGAGGTGGTGGTGCACGCCTCTACTCCCAGCACTCAGGAGACAGAAACAGGTGGGTCTCCATGAGTTGGAGGCCAACCTGGTCTACCAAGTTAGTTCCAGGAAAGGCTCCAAAGCAACAAAGAAATCCTGTCTCGGGAAGAAAAAGTTAAGGCTATTGAATAACAAAAGATTCCGGTGGATTATGTTTGCTTGTGTTTGGTAGTGATCGAAGAGATGTGCCAATGACACTATCTAGTTTTCTGTCAGATGTGCCACTCAAAACACATATTAAAATGTATTATTGCAGCCAGACATGCTATCACTTGTCTTTAATCCCAGTACTCAGGTGGAAGAGACAGGTGGGTCTCTGTGAGTTTGAGGCCAGCATGATCTCCAGAGTGAGTCCCAGAAAACGTTGCTATCTCTGTTTTACTACACTATATTTGCAGAGCATCTTGACTTTAATCCTTTAGACTGCACTGCTTGAAAATCCACTCATGGCTTCTAACCTCCATTCTTAATGCCCAATGTAACATGCTAAGAGGAGATGAGCTTCTCTGCTGCCTGGACCTGTCTCTAGCCGTTCTCTTCTGCTGCTTTGCAAAACTATACATTCCATGTAGACATGTAAGGGCCAGTGAAACTTTTCATCTAATCTCTGATGTCAGCATAATCCTAAGAGGCAAGAAATAATTACTGCAAGGTATGAGCAGAGACTATAATTATTTCAAATTGTATTATAAATCCAAATGTGTGTAGCTGAACTGGAATGCAAAGAAATCTTTCTTTTCACAAAGGCATTCTCTAGTTATTTGTGTAACTCAGAATTTAAACTGCCTATTGGAGGCCAAGACTCTCTTTTATGTGATGGAGGCACTTGCAGTTATGTGTGCATAATCCCTTACACAGACTCACATGTATACAACATTTAAATTTATTTTATTTTTAAGTATGTTTGTATATTTGGGGTATATGCATCGAGTTCAGGTGCCCATGGAGGTCAGAAGAGACTATTGGATTCCCTGGAATTGTATTTACAGGCAATTGTGAGCCAGTTGGTGTGGTTGCTGGGAAGCAACCTAGGATGCTTTCCAAGACCAGTATATATTCTT
Source organism: Alexandromys fortis (assembly GCF_014885135.2). Classification (NCBI taxonomy): domain Eukaryota; kingdom Metazoa; phylum Chordata; class Mammalia; order Rodentia; family Cricetidae; genus Alexandromys; species Alexandromys fortis. Next base: position 4,581,078 of record NW_026067939.1, read on the forward strand.
ATCTTCTGAGCAGTCTCTCCAACCTAAAACAAATAGTTAAAAGATTGCTCAGACCTGTAATCATGCTGAAAGTAAAATACTGCTTGATCATAGTAGGAAATTTAAAGTTCACTCGTCATTAATAAACTGATACACATTGCAGTTTTCTAGGAAATCCACTGAGGGGCTGGCTCAGCAGTTGAGAGTACTTACTCGGTATTGTAAAGGATCCAAACTCCTTTAACAGTAGTGTCCGTGGATTCTGACTTTCTTCTGGTCTCTGTGAGGTACTGCATGCATGTGTACATATAGTCATGCAACATTTCCATGCATTTAAGACATAGGGCCAGAGGCCTCTGAGCTGGAACTTAACTGAATGCTTCTTGCCTGTGCAGCAGAAGATGCCAGGCAAGCGGCCAAGGGGGTGAAACAGCCTGCAATACTACTCAGCTATGATGCCTGCGAACCACAACAACCACACTCGATATATTTGTCCTTAGACCCACAGATAACTGTTGTTCTCACTACTCATCAGAGGAACTTCTTTTTACAACTGGCAGACACCATTGTAGGAAACCACAGCCAATCAACACAAAGAGCCCAGTCTCAATAGATGCTTCTACAAAACTATGTGTACACCTAAAGCCCAGGGAACATTGCAGAAGAAACTGTGGGAATATTGTAGGAGTCAGAGGATCAAGGAGTTTGCTGTGAGACTGTGTCTTGTAGTAATGTCAGAAGCTATGCCTATAAAGCCTTACCAACATGAATATCTAAACATGGGCTACACAAAGACAATGACAGGCATGCCAAAATGGGGGGTGGGGGAAGACCATGAGGCTTTAGCCCTACACAAGAGCTATTGGCAAATAAGGACTGCCGAAAGTAGGGGAAATAGTCTTCCCCAGGGAAGAGCACAACTAATTCGTTATCCAATACCAAATGGTCAGCCCTGAAAACACACATACAAGCAACATAATGACCAATCAGGTTATATTTAGTTATATAAGTGAAGGCATTGATATACATATAAGAATGTAAAACAATTAATGAAAAAAGAGGTAATAAATTTGAGAAAGAGGGATGGATGGATGGTTAGACAGAGGAAAAGAAAGGAAATGAGGAAATAATGTAATTATATAAAAATTGAAAAATAAAAGAAATAATTTTTTTTTAAAAAGTAAACCTTTAGGGGGCTGGAGAGATGGCTCAGAGGGTAAGAGCACTGGCTGCTCTTCCAGAGGTCCTGAGTTAAATTCCCAGCAACCACATGGTGGCTCACAACCATCTGTAATGAGACCTGGTGCCTTCCTTGCTTAATAAATTATTGTATGTTTAATAAATAAAGAAATCTTTTTTAAAAAGTAAACCTTTAAAAAAATCCACATATTTGCCATACTTCAACTGATGTCTAAATTATCTTTGCAACTTGTATAAATATTTAATTTTAGTTCTACTAGGAGTTTCTTTTATAGTTAAAAACAAGATATTATATACATCCTGTCTGATTTTTATGGATATTTTCTCAATATAATAATTATAGATCTTGATTTATAGTGAAACTAAGTAGCCTTCAAAAATTATTTATGAATGTTTTTGTTATTTAACCAAGTTCTCAGAAGTGTACAGTTATAGAGTATATTTGGTAGATAGACTTTGTGGTTGAACATTTTCATAAGTTTAAAAAGCTAATGTAAATAGACATTATATGAATAGTAAAGAATGTTCTTGACATTTTTTGTTGTTCTCCTTTGACAGAAAAATATAAAACGTTTTTTTCTGTTACTCAAATAAACCTTTTAAAGGTAATACTAATTTGAAAAAATTTGTTTTCTGTTGGTATTTTCTTCTTTAAAAATAATGTCATTATGAACTTTAGTAAAGATAAATGAAAAATTCCAAGGTTTTATAAAGCATTTTCAAGTAAACATAAATTAGAGCAGACAAGAGTTTAGTAGCTATTTAGAACTTTTCTTCTTCTTTTTTCTTTTAGGGAATCTGGGAACATCAAAGCTGGATTAGAACATCTGGTAAGCCCTAAATTCCTCTTGAACATTTGCATCGTCTTTGATATCTGCATCCTAAATGAACACTTTTGCATGAGTTTTGAATGCCTTGTAGTGAAAGTCAACCAGTTCCCAAAGGCTCAGCCTACTGGTACTATGTGAAGGCACTTACCTTTTCATTTAGCTTACCATTTCGAGGGAATTAAATTTTTTTAAATTAGTGTTTTTTGATGTAAAGATGAAATAAAATGAATGACAGTCCTTGGATTGATGATTGCTTTAATTAGAAGCAAAAATAGGTGTAGAATTTTTGGCATATCTTGATCTGACACAAACAAGCACATGTTTTAAGAAAAACACAGTCAAACATTGCTTGTATAAATGTGTATGTTCCAGCAATTTAACAGCTTTGAAAGAAATGCACAGCTTTGTTTTTCCTAATGTCTTTCTTTATGAATAATGCATTGGCTTAAACTATATTTGGTTTTAGTATATAAAATAATTGCGATGCACAATTTTGTTTTGAGCAAGCATTTTTAAAGAACAAATGAAATTTAAACTGATTTAACATTAAAATCTGTCCACTGAATTAAAAAGTTGGAAGGGTCCTTTATAGGAGTTCACTGGGTTGACTGGATAAAGTGTTCACTATAGCATTAAGCAGTTCGTTTAAACAGAGCCTTATAGACTCATGCTCTGGTTTCTGGTCAAATCCAAATGTTGAATAATTAATGGTAGTGATCTTTTGTAAATACAGTCTAAGTACTTTTAAACTTGAGAAGCTTCATTCATATATCATATTCTAGCTTTGTTAACTATTAATGTACTTTTGTTCTGCTTCCACAAAAGGAAAACAGTGGCAAGAGGCAGCTTCATGTTTACACTCACTTTTGCTCATTGCCAGTTTTGTGGGTGTGTATAATGCATTTTGGTTACTCCCCCCTCACCTGGCAGCTTCATTTTTACTCACAGAAATTTCAGAGTTAGAAAATTTTCTTTAACAACTGAAGGAACTCAAAAAACCCTAGATCTTTCAAAATATTCCTAAAAAAAAAACCCTAATTCTTGAAAAACTATGTACATAATTAGAAAAGGTTAGCAGTGTTGGAAAAAAAGTAAATAACATTATGATTGTCATCTTTGAAAAGTATCCCCAAGCTTCTCTTTATCACTTAATAATTACATAAATAATTTAGGATATAACATCAGAATAAAATGTTAATTGAAACATCCTCCTCCTATATCAATTGGTAGTTTATATCAAAGGATATTTGATACTCTACTATCAAATGAACTTTGGTAATTCCCTTTTAATTTGTTATTTAGTTGAATGTTTTAGGCCTGTGGATCACTCAGTAGATAAATGCAATACCACAGGTCCTGTCACCCAAGCTAGACCCCACAGACCCATTTTATGGAAGGAGAGTGCAGACTCCCACATGTTGAAAGAAGTTTCTGTCCCACCTGGTTCCACAGCCGTTCATTCACAAAGAAACACACAGAGCTCTATATTAGTTATAAACTGGTTGGCCTAGTACCACAGGCTTTCTTATTAACTCTTACATCTTATATTAACCCATAATTCTTGTCTGTGTTAACCACATGGATTGGTACCTTTTATCAATGAGGTATTCTCATCTTGCTTTCTCTGTGACTGGGTGACAACTGCAGACTGATTCTTTCCCTCTTCCCAGAACTTTCCTGTTCTGGTTGCCCCACCTGTACTTCCTGCCTGGCTACTGACTAGTCAGCATTTTATTAAACCAAGACAAGTGACAAATCTTTAAAGGTACAAGACCGTTGTCTCACAGCACCTAAATGTTTCTTTTTGTTAAAAACAAATCATTATAATAAATAAATAAACCTCTGTATTTAATCTTTCATGTCCCTCAGAAAATAATAAATTCAATTTTTAAAGTTTAAACTATTTTTGCTATTCTTACTGGCAGGGTCTGTGTTTTAGTGTGTGTGCTGAGGCAAACATGTGGAGGTCAGAGGACAGCTTGTCTAGAGTTGTGTCTCCTTTCCACTTGCATGTGCTTTTGGGCATTCCCTCAGGTGGTCAGACTGTGCAGCAAGCTCTTTTACTCACTGGCCTGTGTTTATGACTTCTTTATCCTTAGGAATTATCAATTCATATTGCAAAAGTAGATAGATTGGAGTTTGATAGATATAAAATTCATATTTGATATATAAATATTTATCAAGGTATTTTTTGAGAGGGATGTTTATGTAGCTTTGAATTCAGGGTCTTTCTGTATCTTTTTCCTGAATGACAAGAACAACAAGAATGGGAAGATGTACCTGTGCACACGCACACATGAACACATACACAAATACACATGCACACCCACACAGTTTTTTTTTTAAAGAAAAGCATAGTCATACAATACCTTCAATTCAAATCCAAGCCCCAGAGTCTTTCATTATCACGTCCCATATTGAACTTGTTTTTCTGTGTCAAAATGAGAACCCTGATTTTTTAAATTGATTTTATTGAGCTCTACATTTTTCTCTGCTCTCCTTCCTTCCTCTCTTCTCCCCTTCAGCTTGCTCCAATGGTTCCCATGCTCCCAATTTACTCAGAGATCTTTTCTTTTTCTACTTCCCATGTAGATTATATCTATATATGTCTCTCTTGGGGTCCTCATTGCTGTCTGGGTTTCCTGGGATTGTGATTTATAGGCTGGATTTCTTTGTTTATGTTTAAGAAACACTTATGAGTGAGTACATATGATAATTGTCTTTCTGGGTCTGGGTTACCTTATTCAATATGATGTTTTCTAGCTCCGTCCATTTGCCTGCAGATTTCAAGGTGTCATTTTTGTTTTCCACTGTGTGGTACTCCATTGTGTCAATGTGCCACATTTTCCTCATCCATTCTTCAGTCGAGGGGCATCTAGGTTGTTTCTAGGTTCTGGCTATGACAAACAAAGCTGCTATGAACATAGTTGAGCACATGTCCTTGTGGTACGATTGAACATCCTTTGGATATATACCCAAAAGTGGTATTACTGGGTCTTGACGAAGATTGTTTCCTAATTTTCTCAGAAATCTCCATACTGATATTCAAAAGGGCTGAATGTTCAACATCCTTAGCCTTCAGAGAAATGCAAATCAAAACAACTCTGAGATTCCATCTTACACCTGTAAGAATGTCCAAGATCAAAAACACTGATGACAACTTACGCTAAAGAGGTTGTGGGGTAAAGAGAACCCTGATTCTTAACATCACTGTGTCTACTCATGTTCTGAATTATATGCATATACAGTAGTTTCAGAATTATTGAAAAACAAAACTGCTAAAGATAATTTGGTATTTGTGTTCAGTTTTTCTGTCATTGAGTATAATGATATTATTCATTTGGACTATACTTGGACTCATTTGTGTTTTTTGCATCTGACTTAAATGCTTTTGTCTGTTCTTGTTGGTTTCATCATAAATTTGAGTGTGTATGATAGGAACTGACTTGCAGAGGTCAGAATCATATAGTGGTATTCTCAGAGATGTGTCGTTCCCTTCCTCTCCAGTCCCTTCTCTACCCATTCTTAGTCAATTTATCGACTTCTAGTTTATCCTTCCAGCATATATTAAAACAAAGCATGTTTGCATATAAATGGATACCCCTTCTGTTTCTTTTTCCCTCCCTCCATCACTCTTTCCAGGTGCTCTCTTCTTCGCCCTCTGTCTCAGGGCAATTTGCTGAATAGTAGAGCCCTTCAAACATTAAGGAAGACTGAGAGGTGAGGTTCAGAAAAACACCAACAGCCTTCCCTAAGACCATTCACAGAAATGAGCAAACCCAAACTATACAAGACTCAAATTCTTATGTAATTGCTACAAATAAATGTACATCAAGCAATCATTTCATCGTAACCTCCTCTTAATCATAAGAAAAGAGAATTTATGTAGCATAGTAAAAACATGCAAAACTTAATGAAACAAAATTCTTTTAAATCTCTCAAACTTCCTTTCAAAGAATTCAGAAGCATTTGAAATTATTAAATGCCCTAAAATAAATAAACCTCTTTTATTGCAAATGTTTCTAGTATTAACATAATCCCCATTTTTTTTTGATTTTTCGAGACAGGGTTTCTCTGTAGCTTTTGGTTCCTATCCTGGAACTAGCTCTTGTAGACCAGGCTGGCCTCGAACTTACAGAGATCAGCCTGCCTCGGCCTCCTGAGTGCTGGGATTAAAGGCGTGCGCCACCACCGCCCGGCCATAATCCCCATTTGTAATACATAAAAATAGCATCTTTTTGAACAAGAATTTTTGTTTGTTAAAACTAGACATCCTAAAAGGCTGGGTTTATTTTAAAGAAATCTCCAAGTACCAATATTTAGTTACAATGAATACTAATTTGGGTTACATTTTCAAAACTCTTAGCTGCTAAATATTGAAATTATAATACATTCAAAAATAAAATACTCACATAAGGTAACTTTCATAAGAAGCTTTCTTAAATCAAAAATTGGAAAGGCATTAAGCAAGAAATGGTAGTATGTCATCTTACTCAAACCTTTGATTGGATATCGTCTCATAGAGGCCAGATACTCCCCCTACTGTTCCCCTTTGTTAAGATACATCAGGGGTGGAGATGTAGCTTACTGGAAGATCCCTTGCCTAGCATGTTTATGTCTGTCAGCTCCTCCCCTATTCTTTTTTATTGGCTTTATTCCTTTTCTCATATGATGTATTTGAACAAATTGGTTCTACTCTCCCAATTCCTCCCAGATCTTCTCAACCTTCCTATCCACCAAACTTCTTTCTTTCTCGCTCTCAAAAAATAGTCAAAACAACAAAGAAAGATAACAGAAAGTAAAATAGCAAACAAAACTAAAAGTATGCATAAAAAAACAAAGTATGGAGTTGTATTGATCCACTGCTCCTTAGGGTGGGGCCTCCCCCACAGTGTGCAGACATACCCAGTGCCACTGAGCTGAAGAAAACTGATCTCCCTCTCTCAGAAGGTGCTCGTTTCAAATAGCCTCTTGTTACAGCTGGATCCCTCAGTTCACTTGAACAATCTGAAAGAATTTCAGTTAGAGGAAAAGTAATCTTGCAGTAGTCTTTAGCTGGGAAGCAAGAAAATCTAGGTACACTGCTGGAAAGTCATATGAGAAAGTCAAAGGTTAAGACTGCAAAGACTCCTTCTTCCTCCAGGAATGCTGCGCTAGTTCATAAAATATTAGAACTCATTCCTAGAATACAGACACTGGAATGCACTGCTTCTATGACCAGACTCTGAGCTGCACTGGCACACCCGAGTCTCCTGAAGAAGCTCACTTGCTACATGTTTCCATGACATTATCTCAGGCAGATGCAGAGGTGGCTCTCCCTTTGTAGGCATTTGCCTTGTTCAAGCCCTATGACCTGAGTTCAATCCCAGGAGCCCCTGTAATGGTGGGTGGAGGAGAGAACCAAGTCCACAGAGACCTCCACATGTGCAGTGACATGTCCACTAAATACACACTAAATAATAATGGATACTATTTCATTTTCCAAATTAAATAAGATTGATTTCATGTGTAATTTAAACACTTAATAAAAAAACTTTCCAGACCTGCCAATGAAGCACCAAGTAAAATGACTTTAAAGGGAGGATTCAGGACCTTGTTACAAGGCCATCCTTCTTATGTTTTCTCTGATCAGACTTCCAAATGATAGTTGTATCTCTGACATGCTTTGATGTGAACAGTATCTTTACCTGTTCAGAGGCTGGGAGCATTGCTGTGGTGAACAGTTAAGAAACATGTTGCAAGATCTTGTGGTTTAGTCTAAAATATAGACTAAATTTTCCTTTTAAAATGTCTTATAATGTATAATATTTTGATAATCTCTTAGTAAATACTGATATAACCTCATGGGAACTAAGGAAGGTATGAAATAACTAATTATCTAAAACAATATTTGTACATTTTAAGAGAACATGGCACAACATCTTATAAAGACTATAGAAGACAAAAGCATTTTTAAGCACAGTGTAAGTGGTATAATTGAAAGGATCAAGTATTTCAAACCTGCCCTTCCTAATTTTACCCATAGTGTATTCTAGGTGTGAAGAGTGTAGCTGGGCAGTAGTGTTTGTGTAGTAGACAGGAGGCACTGGTTTGGATCCCTATTACCAAAAACAGAGAAACAAAAACCATCTCACTTGGTGTAGCTTTGACATTTTAGAAAAGTAAGAAAATTGTTTTCATAACCTTATGCTATCAGTTAACATAGCTGCTTGTTAAAAATAAACCCATTTGTTTCAAGGTAGAAAATTAATGTAGTATATAATAATGAAAACTGTTGAGTGGGTAATTATAAAAATCCCCAGATAGGTGTGTGTGTGTGTGTGTGTGTGTGTGTATTCTTATTTAAGTCCACATTAACTTAGAATTCCTGGATCTAAATCATGGTTTCAGAATATTTAAAATATGGGAACAAAGAGTTCAGGGATAGAACTGTGTGTGTTTAGTGAGCAGACACCAGAGTAAAAACATTTACGATCGGACCAGTGCTCAACACTCACAGATATGAATTACAAAGATCAGAAAGAGTCTGATTACATTGTTTCCTCTTACTGAAAAGCAGCATATCTTCCTCCTGCTCTCCTGTTGTTTTCTGTTTGTCCTGGCAGTCACCATAGTTACAGTATCAGCCCCCCCCCCCACTTACCTTCTTTATCTTTTATGCATGCCACACGTTTTCATAAATGGTAGTAGAAGTGAGATTCCCCAGCCAGAGAAAATGCTTTATTACTAACAGCACACAGATACTCTGTGCATAATAGATTCCCGGGAACCTCCAGTTTCAGGGAGTGATGTCCTGTGCTCCCTGAGTTGTGTGACAGCCCAGGAACTCAAGGTATAAGAATCTTTAAGGAACTGCGAATTTTTGCTCACAAGAATGACAAGCTTGTTACTCTACTTTAGTAACAAAGCTGCCTCTACACCCAGGGGTCCTCTATCAGTATCTTCCAAGACTGTTTAAAAATGTAAAGTTAATTCAGAATAAAAGCTGCTGTAGAATACATCGAACTGCTATGGAGAACTGTCTTGTCTCTCTGATTTGTCTGACTTTGAATTTGGGACAGAGTGTTTTAGTGCAGTGGGAATCTTTTTCTCTCCCTTTGGCTCACTTCGTCAGCCTGCTGAGATGTGCCCTTATACCCCATTCACTCCTGTGAGACCAGAAATTCCCCTTTATCCCCCTCCCCGTTCTTCCTCTTGTATCCTCACAACTTCTAGTGCTGTTCTTTCTGTATTTGCATGTTGTTTTAGAAACGGTTCTAACCTTAAGTATATATATTTAGCTCCGGTTTGCTGTTAGCACCCTGCTTTTCTCTTGTTTAGAAGAAATTCATGTTCTGGTGTAGTTCTCACAGAAGGCTCCTGACATCTTGCTTATTCCAAGCTATTTTTCTAGAGTCTTACCATTCGACTGATAATTTAGCTTTCTCTAAATTCCATTTTGCATTACATTAACTCTTAAGAATATGGTTCTATTAATACCTTGTTTTATACTTTTTTCTTGATGTCTCTTCTACAGCCTTTTTTTGTATAATTATTTTATTTATTTGTTTATTTTTGCCTTGAGATATTGTCATTTTTCTTTGTCCTTTAAAGTCCTAGTTTGGTTAAATAAGCCTAAAAGTTCATTGTTTCCTTGTGAGTATAAACTAAACTTTGTCATGTGTGGATTTAAGTTTTATTATTTTGTGAAATTAATGTTTGGTATTATACTATTAAATATCGGCTCCGTTCCATTGCTTTGCTCTTTCCAGGTACTCATTGTATGTGACTGTGCCTCTCTATGTGTGCTCCGACCTCTTATTTGTCTTTGCCTTTAGTCACAATCATTTCTCATTTTAATCAACCTTTTATTGAATTTTCATTCAAATTTATTATTCTTTGTACATATTGTACTTCACTATTTCTGAAATCTTTTTGGTTCTTATATTTTAAATATTCATGTGAAGATTTCTTTAGGTATTCATCGAAGTATGCATTGGGATTATTTTCTGGTACAGAATTTTTAAGCTATAAAATACTTTGATTTATGTTAGCTGTTTACTTCTTAAAGAAGTTTTATAGGGGAATGATTTTATGTATTCATTTTTAATTTCGACATTTTGTAGACATGCTTTTCAGATCAAGGATGGCCTTTCTGCCGCACAGTGATGGGCAGGCCCTTTAATAGATGGTAGTGGACAGAGGGAGGGGAGAAGGTGGTCAGCTGTCTCTGAACTGTAAAGAGCTGCTTACTGCTTTTCACTGCCCTAGATTCAGCTTCTGTAGTTTTTCTTGTAGAAGCCTTGCTCCCTCTGCTGCCTCTTCTGGTCCCACTCACTTCCAAGCCCCATCTTTTAAGATACATGTTTTCAGTATTTTGACCTCTTCTGGTTGGACTTTCTCCCACCGTTCTGCAGCCCCAGAAATTAATTTGTGATTAGGGCTATGATTTAAATTTACTACTACTTTTAGCGATGAAAAGTAGCCTGAGGATATTTTTACTTCAGAAAGAGAAATTAATAATTTATAAATGAAAATTTTACAAACCACATTTTAGAAAACTGTGGTGCTGTGTTCAAATACAGGGCCTTGCACGTGCTTGGCACATGCTGACAGGTGCTCTGTCACTGAAGGGCAAGCGCAGCCGTTGATAGCCCTTGAGTCCTCAGTAATCATCCTGCAGGTATTCTGCTGGAGTCATCAGCAGAACTGAACATACAGCATCTCAAAGAACCCAGTAACCACACTAAGACACATACAGAAAGTGAGTTAAAGTCTACTTTTAGTGTTTAGTTGGATCTTTTAATGACACTAAAGGAATAATGCATTTGTATGATGAAGCATAACAGACATACAAGGCTTTCTAGCTCTGACTCAGGTTTGTCTTTTAGTGTGTCTCTCTGCAGGCATAGAAGAGGGAGTGAACAGTGACAGTGTTGCCTCCGCCTTGTTTGGGAATTAATGATCTTCCAATGTTGTAGAGGGTTGACTCTAATAAGTTCTTGTCTTATTAAGTTGTTTTTTCTTCTAGTTTATAGTTTAAATTTCTGTAGTATAAGTTGGGCCCCCATTGAACCCCTCAACTGAAGTATTTACTCTCCACAGAGTTTTTAATGTAGCCCCATAATTGTTGCTGATATGAACATGCATTATATCTGTTATGGAAAGGTCCAGGTGGTAAAACTTGCCATTTGATTACAATATACCCATTACTGTAATCTAGGCAAACTGAATATGGAATGATACCCATTCCTCTTGGTAGAGGGAAATACTAACAAACAGAACCATGTTGAAAAGTTGTCACTGTTTAAAAGGAAGGCGAGTATTTTTAGTTTTTGTTACTTAAAACAAGGCCTGATATACTAGTACACTGTAGTGGCCAATAAAGATGTCTACAGGGTCTCTTGCTCTCTTTTCTGAGAAAGCACCTAAACAAATGGACATGGGTTCCAGTCACCTGGGGATCATATTTAAGTGCAGATTCTGGTTTTCACGGTCTAGAAATGGACCTGAGGTGATGCATTTCAGGAAATCTGAAGTGAAGCCAGTGTCGTTCTGAGAACCACTAGGAAAAAATATAAACCAAAAGGTTCAGTCTAGAATTGCAAGGAAACGTTTCTGGATCAGGTGAAGAATCTGAACTCAGGGTCTGCAGCTTAGGAGTAGTGGGTAAGCGGGTTCATAAACTTAGGGAGGTGGACATTCCACAGATATAGAGGGCAAAACATTCTCCGTACTCTGCAGGAACATTTCAGGGACTGATTTCCTTTGTTTCTCCTTTACTGTGTATTGAATTGAATTATATTTTCAGGACTATAGCTGCATGCTAGCACTAATAATATAGTATTCAACATAGGACAATTAAAATAAGTGATAATAAATCTTTTGATGAAAGAATTAGAAGAATTTACAGCTTGAAGTGAGATTTGCTTTCTATTAATAGCTGAATGCCCAAAGAACTCTGGAGCCATGCCTGTGGGTTTCATCTCCCCACAGAGGTCTCATTTGTGTTTCTTACATTGTATAACATTCGAAAGTGATGACCTACTTGTCTTTGTGGTCAAACAACACAGTCTGGCTGTTTTGAGTGTTGAAAAGCAACTATCATTAATAGCTTGTTTAGTCCATCAGTGGTTTGTAAGACTGTGCTGCTGCCTGCCAGCAATGTAGATAAGTCCGCTGCTATTATATACTCATCAATAATGCTGCCAAGTCCTAATGAAAGCTCTTTTTTAGGGTGTTTTACATAGAACTTATAAACCAAACTGCTGTATTTTAGTTCTCAGAATAACAATTGCCTTTAACACAAACATAATCATAGTCTATACATTGATATATTTTAGTATTAAGTTAACCTATCAAATGAACATGAAACTGATTTTCCACTATTCTGAAAAGTACCTTTCATAATTGAACAAATGAATTAGAAAATATAGCTATTCAAGTGTGCCAGCTCTATGTATACGTTGTTTAATGTGCTGGTTTAAAGTATTTATTGTCTCATCACTATTTAAGGTTCTCAACCTGTGGGTCACGACCCTGTTGAGGAAGAACAATCCTTTCACAGGGTTAGCCTGAGTCCATCAGAAAACACAGACGTTTACATTATGGTTCATAACAGTAGCAAAATTAGAGTTATGAAGTAGCAATGAATATAATCTTATGGCTGGGGCCGCCACAGCAAAAGGAGCTGTGTTAAAGGGCGGCAGCCTTAGGAAAGCTGAGCACCACTGCTTTCGGGGCTTCACTGATCTACCGGTGCTTCAGTTTTCTTACCTAAGCCAGTATTATTGGATGCTTAGGAGAAAAATGTATATAGAAGTACATACTTTCCTCAAACTGTTATCATAAAATGAAACCACGTGATGTTTTCTTCACGGAAGACCTTCATTTTAACAGAAAAAGGGTCTTCACTAATGTTTGCAAATTAAAGCAATTCGACATGGATTCAGGGTTAATTTCATATTACTGGCATGATTTCTTAGACTGCTTATAAGTCTTAAGCACGAGAACCAGCACAAATTCTAGTCAGAAATACTGCCTTGCCTAGTGGCTCATTTTGTGGATCTACTTTGAT